>NC_056743.1:1233400902-1233463612 GCF_019279795.1 Protopterus annectens | reverse complement strand
TGAGGACTACCCAATAGTAAGGACTGCAGCAATGGAAGACGAAGAACATCCACATTGCAAAGTATGATTTCCAACTTGTTCAGCTGCATGCAATAATTCCTGCAATTCTTTATTTTCTCCACATTAAGAAATCAACATAATTTTCTGTTTCAGCAATCTCATAACATGTTGTTGATACTTGAGCATATGAAACTGGCAGTTTAAAGCCCTAATTGCCAAGGTTGCAGATGTACAAAAACCTTCTTTCCCCATCTATCCAGTGCCCTTGAATCTGTCAGAGGGAGTAGGATTTTTTGCTGTTGAGGCCTTAACTCCCATTTGGACCCTGTGAAATAGTTACAGGATCAGCAGCAGGGTTTCTAAATAAACATTTGTGAGAGTCAGGGACCCTGTAATATCTGTCAGGCTTGCTGGGAGCTGGAAGCAAGGAGTCAGGGGTCAAGCTCGACTCAAACACATCATCCACTGTCTAAAACAGGGGGTATGGCTAAAGGCCTGTGCTGAGGGAGAAGGCCCTGAGCCTCTTTTTTGATTGAGAAATCTTGACTTTCCCAATGAAAATGCTCCCTTAAAGTATGCAAGGTTTCTCCAAATGAATAATCCTCAAGAGGTGATGCAGATGGGATAGACTCCTCTGCATCAAAATCCTCATAGGGAGGTATAGATAATTCCTGATCAGAAGTGGAATCAGAAGAAATAGAAACCTGATCTGAAGATTCATAATCAGTGTCTTGCCTAAGCCTCTTATCAGGAGGGGGCTGGGAACCCCTGATCAAAGTAATAAGTTCTTCAGCCATTTTGATCTGTTTTTTAGGCATAGCAGCCTGTGCATGTGGCTCATGAGTCTGTTTTTTAGCTTTAGAAGTTGCTTTTGTCTTTGGTTTTGCAGCTGTCGGCGGTTTGATATAAAAATGTTGAGGCCTAAATAAACCCTCAGACGCCGGTGCCTGCTCAGCAGCTCCGGGCCCATCTGAGGGAGATACATCCATGGGTCCAATACTTAGAGTATCTAGCGGCGTGCCGGGCTCCACATGGGTCTTGGTAGGGGCCTGCGACTCGAAAGTAGCGGGTATCAGGGGCTGCAAAAGCACCTCACTGAGTACCGGTGACTGGCTTAGGAGAGGCTTAGTCATCGGTTTTAGACCTCGACTGTCTCCGTCCTTTTATTTGTGTTTTTTTTTTGTATACTCGGTAGTCGGATTGCTATCCGATGACATTTCTGGGTAGTAATCTGTTTCCAAAATATTTTGAGGCAAAAATATAGACGCTTAATAGTGCGTTGGTTAAATCTAGCACAAAACAGACAGCCAGGCATGTTGTAATCAGAGCCTATGCAAGGGATACACTATGAATGGAAATCCTTATGAGGTATTTGCTTCCCACAAGTAATACAATTAACTTTTTCTGACATCGGTATGGAGCAAGAAAAAAGTTTCCCCGATGGGGTACTTAGCTTTAGTGAAGACTTTGGTTCTGAAACTCAAACTCGAATATTTCAGGAGTCGGCCAACCGGCACTTGCAAAACGCTTCTGCTTCGGGCACCTCACTGCAAGAAAGACTAAAGAAAATGGCGTTGGCTGCTTGTTTTATACCCCTAACAACCTGACATCATGCAAGAGGAGACAACAACCGACGCAGGACCCAAGATTTTGGAATTCAGGTTGACTGAGGGCAACCTGCCAGCAGATTACCCAAATGTGATGACTGCAACAGTGAAACATTAAGAACATCTGGGTCCTGAATCCATGGTTGCTGAATTAAATGAGGCCATAGGAAGGGATACCGAACATGCTGAGGTCAGAAGAGGGCATTGAGAATTATTGAATTTTCTGTCCTTTTGGCTTTCTTCAGGAAGTGTGAAATTAGAGAAATTGGGGGAAAAGCATAAAGCAGACTGGGAGGCCAATCGTGGAGAAGAGCGTCTTTGGGTGACTCCTCCTGAGGGGGGACTAGGGCAAAGTAACTTCTGCACTTGCTTAGAGGAGAGGCAAAAAGGTAACAGCAAGGTTGGCTCCAATGGTGAAAAATGTTGCTCACCACTGTTGGACTGAGAGACCACTTGAGGTAAAAGAATATTTATGCTCAATTTGTCCACTATGACGATAGAGTTCCCCGGAATGTGCGTTGCTGTGAAAAGAAATTGGCCACTGCTAATCTCAGAGTTGCTTCTCGACACAATGGGTAAGATTTGGTTTCCCCTTGTTTATGTACCAGACTACCGACATGTTGCCCGTCTGAATTGCTACTGTTCCTAGACGGAGGACATCGTGGAATGCTTGCAATGCTAACATCTCTAGTACACTGATGTGCAAGTTGGCCTCCATTTGGGACCATGTTCCTTGGACTGTCCTTCCCAGACAATGTCTCCTCCACTTTGGGAAGCATCCATGGTCACTGTGGCTTGGGGCTGGGGAAGAATGGAAGGACAACCCACCAAAACCTGTCTGGAGTGTAGCCACCACAACAGGTTGTGCTACAGACCATTGGGATGCTAGTAGCTATTGCAATATCCACAAGAGATACCTTTCTAAAGGAGCTAGTGTGATTGCTGCTGCGATTGAGCCCAAGGTTTGAATAACTAATGTTGCTGGGACCTTGTAGTTGCATAGTAATTGACTGACCTGGGATCTTGTACATTGTAGCCTTTCTGGAAGAACTGAAATTCCCGAGACAGTGTAAAGTAAGCTCCAATGAAGTCCAGTATTTGAGTGGGTTGAAGTGCTGACTTTTTGAAGTTTATAGTTATTCCTAGAGATGTGCGGATATGTATGGTGTAATCTCTTACCTGCTCCAAGCGACGAATGACGGCAGTGGGGAGAAGCCAGTCATCGAGATATGGAAATACTCAAAACCCTTGCAGTCTTAGATGAGCTGCTACCACTGCCATGCATTTGGCAAACACCCTAGGGGCTGTGGCGAGTCCCAAAGGTCAGTCCTCTGAATTGGAAATAACTGGCTCCCACGCCAGAAGCACAAAAATTTCCTGGACCTCTTTTCGATTTTTATGTGGTAGTTAACAGTCTTGGCGGTCACTGTAGCGTATCCACTCATCTTTTTCGAGGAATGAAAGTATTGACTGAACCATGACCATCTGGAATTTGGCTTGAACTGTCCGAGATCCAAGATGACTCTTCAGTCCCCTGTTTTCTTGGGCACTAAAAAGAATCTGGAGTAAAATCTGATTTGGTGGGGCTTACTGGATGACTCATTTGCTTAGCAGGTTTTGAATTTCTAAAACTGCTGCTTCCCTGAGACTGGGTGGCACGTCTGGGAGTTTTCTGGGGGTTTTGGAGGTTGTGATAGAGGAATTTGGTAACCTCTGGATATAACTTCATGCACACATTTGGCTAACATTTGCCAGGCAGATTGGTGAAGAGAAAGCCATCCCAGACTGCCTCTGGAGGCGGGCAATTGAGCACCCATTCAGGGGTGTTGGTAGGAAGCTCCAGAGTTGGTCTCTGGATTCCCGGTTTTGCGGACCATTTCTGCCTCTAGGGCTGCATCTTCCATTACTTCCCCTTCTGCCCCAGGAGAAGTCTGCCTTGCGAATCCTGGAAAAGCCCTTTGGATTTTTTAAACCATAGTCTCCCACACCTCTGGTTCTTAGAGTACGGTCTTTGAGGAGTGGAGAAACATATGCCAACAGCAGAAAGGGTCTTGCCATCCTTTTCACATCTGGTTACGGTATCTTTTACCTTTGGATCAAACAGGAAAGATCCAAACAGAGCATTGACTAATGACGCTTTAAATGGCTCCACAAATTCTCAAAAGCGCATCCAGGAATGTCTTTTAATGGCTATGCCTGAACCTACTGCCCTAGTTGTCCCCTCAGCTGCACGGGCAACAAGTCTCATGGAGGAGTTAGAAATTGCTTCTAGGGTTGCAAGCTGAGAAGCAACTCTTACCCCTTCAGCCACTGCTCCTCCGAGGGTATCCTAAAGTTCCTTGATCAGATCCCTCTGTATAACTGTAAAGTGCACCATATTTTATTTTACATTTGTTTACCGGGAAAGTCAGACTGGAAAGAGGTCCACTAATAGCGGAGGCCTGGGGGGGAAAAGCTCCACATCAAACAATATGTATGGTGGTAATATTTCAAGGACATTAGAACATAGGTTGAAGCGGCGTAAACGCGCGTCCCAAATCTACCCAAAGTCCTAGACTCGTTAAGAGGACGGACAGTAGGACTTTTCGCGGTGAGTTCCTTTCTGATGGCTACCACTACCCCCATGGTGTCGGTGGGAATGCCTTTGGCCCAATGGGTTTCCTCTTTGGGGGCTAATACTCGATCAGGTCTCTTAGGATTAGCTCTATGGCATTAGGCACCTTCCACGCCCGCTGAGCAATCAATTTGAGAGAGTCAGCGGGAAGAGAGATCCAAGAAGTAGAGGGCTGAGCACAAAAAGCCTCCAGATATACAGATTCCTCTGAGGAAGGTTAGGAGGAGGAGGACTAGCCACCCCCCTCTTTTAGGATTTCTAGGATGTCCCCGAAGGAAACATCAGGGGGTGACCTAGGGGAACTTTCCCCTTCATCAAACTCAGTATCTTCAGTGCAATAGTCTTCCCAGGGAGTCTGTTTCCTCTTGCACTTTCTTTTTGAAGGGACTTCCTCAGGGGGATGATCCAGGGAAGTATCCGAAGAAGAGACTACCAATGTAGGAGTTTACCAGAGACGTTTGTGCCCTCTGTCATGGGGATGAGACTGATGGTAACTCACGACTGGTACCAAAATCTGTCCAACAGGGATGGCACGGACTGAGTCTCCAACAGAATGCCCTCTCCATAACCTGGGGAACTGCCCCCCCCCCGTAGAGGGGTGGGAGCCTGGAAATGAAACGGACTCCTTTGGAATGGGGGTCACACCCCACACAGAAGAGACTGCCTCCAGAATAGAAGCCTGGGTTGACATTGCAAAGGCCAATGCACTGGGAGACGGATGGTTCTGAAGGAACCTAAAAGGAACCATGCATCGCGGAACAGACCACAGAGTCTTGACCTCGGGAGGTCTCCGGTGGAGAAATCTCAGAGCTACTCAAGGCGGTTTTCGGAACTGAGAGAGCTGGGAGCGTCGAGAAAGGGGGCTCCACAGGCTCAGTAAGGGTTAGTGGAGGGTATGGGGATGTCACAGGATGAACTGTTCCAACGCTGGTGTGGCTCAGAACATAGTGCAATCCCCTCGCCACCCGTACCTGATCCACCAGTCTCATGATGCCAGTCTCAGAGACTCTTAGTAGATCGAAGAGATGCAGTGGAAGGAGATTTAGGGGGTCTCACTTCCACAAAAGGAGTGCCTTTAAATGGGTCCACAGATTGGGAATACGATATTCTTGGGAGCAGGGGCAGCCCCAATTGCTTTGGCACAGATGTATCAGTAGGTACAGAAACAGTCGGCTACGAAGCCAATTTAGTAGTAATAGTCAATGCAGTCAAATTCTATGGTACAGAATAACTCTTCGGTACAGAGGAAGGTTTAGCAATTTGGCTTGATGGTTCCAAGGACTTTGGAACAGAGGAAGGCCTTTTTTTTGGGGTAGGTGAAGATAATGACTATGAAGTACCAGCTTTCTCTCTTGACTCAGAAATGGCGTTGTCAAATCCAGTTTTAAGTAGTCCTTTCAAGATTAACTTGTTTTTCCTTTCTGTTAAAGTACAGGTTAAAAACCAGTGTCAAATTACACTGGTTCTCCTGTAAATGCATCTTACCAAGGCAATACACACATAGGGTATGCCCATCTGAATTGGGCATTTTGCCTTTATATTCAAAGGTTCATAGGTAGGTACTAGGATATTGGCCCTAGGGTCTATATAAGCCTAGCCAAAACGGTACCCTGGCTTTCACCACCCAAGAAAATTATTTTCCTGTGCCCCTGTCGAGCAGAGCCACAGACGTGATCCACGGGGTGAATTTCCTATTTGCCATCCAATCAAGATTTTTCTTGAAGAGTGCTAATGAGAAGCTCTGTTTGACAGATAGCCTGTTCCAGAGTATGGGAAGTCACTGGGACAGGAATCTATCCCTCCAGCGTGTTCTGTTTATTGTGGTGACGAGGTTTAGGTCCTTACAGCGTGTAGCTCAGAGGGATTGGGATTTAAGCGGAGCATGTCCAACAGCTCTGGGTTTGACATAGCTTTGTATATTAGGCAGAGATCGCCTCAGAGTAGGTGATATGCGAACGAGTAAAGCTGGAGTTTTTCTGAGATGGTCTGCATAGGGCATCTGTTTGAGGCCAGTAATCCTCTGTGAGGTATTTGTGGCCTCTCCAGCTGTTGTAGAGGTTTTGTGAGGTACATACCAAAATGGGTGCTGTACTCTACAATGGTCTAATGAGTAGATGGGAACAATGACCTCTTTTTCTGGATGAGAAACCTTTTGTGATGGTGTGCCACGTAGAAGGATTTCCTGACCACTGTGGCAATGTGATTATCAAAGGAGAGACTACTGTCCACCTGTGTCCCAACGTCTCATCACACTTTTGGTGTTAAGTAGACTACCACCTATGTGGTAGTTCATGGGTACAGAGTTTTTACCAAAAGGGATGACAATGCACTTTTTGGCATTGAGCTTCAGGCCATGGCTTTGACACCAGGCATCAGTCTCAGTGAGGCCCTTTTGTAAGATGTCCACATCATTATGAGTTTCGATTATGGCTCCCAGTTTGCAATCATCTGCAAACTTTGTTAGCCAAAGACCTTCTGTGTTAGCCTGTACTTCAGAGAAGTAGATACTAAACAGGAGTGGACCCAGGACTGAACCCTGTGGTATTCCACTTGTCACTGGTCTGAAGTCAGATTTGGAGTCTGCTACTTTCACATTGTGGGTTCTTGTCTGTGAGCCAGTTGACAACCCATCTTGTGACATAGGGATTTATACCTAGTTTAGTGAGTTTATCTATAATTCCAGATTGGAGGCAGGTATCAAAAGCCTTGGTGAGATCTAGATAGGCTGTTTGAACCACCTTAACCATCTATGGCTTTGGTGACTGCTTCAAAGAAGTGTATCAGGTTTAGGAGACATGATCTGCCTTTTAGAAACCCGAACTGGGTGGGGTCAAAAGTTTGGAGATTACCAATGTCTTTATGAGTTCCATGATGATACGTTCCATGGCCTTGCAGACCCGGCTCATCAGGCTAATAGGGCGGTAGTTCCCGGGGTCCATCGTGACTCCCCCTTTGTGGAGTGGGATAACAGTTGCGGTGTGCCATTCAATGGGCACAAAGCCTGAGGTGAGGCTATGATTCAACATGGTAGTTAAGTGGGGTGCCAGTTCATTCTGTAGTTCGCGTAGAACGCAGCCTGGGATACTGTCAGGTCTTATGTATGCTGTGTTCTTGGCTTTGGTGTGTGTTTTTTACCTGTGCAGCCGTGATTACAGGAACTTTGCATTCTGCCAGTATAGAGATGGGCCCTCTAGGGGGTGAGAGGGGGGTAAAGTTAGCACTGAACCTATTTGCCAAGATGTTGGCAATATCAGTTGGTTCTGTATATTTAGTGTCATTGTGCTGTAACTCAGAGCAGATCTGAGTGTTGCCATTGAGATTCTTGACATAGCTACAGAATGCTTTGTGGCTGCCTTTAGAGTCGGTGGCAATTCTGTTTTCGTAATTAGCTTTGGTGGATTTTATGAGGGATCTCAGCGTCTTCCTGAGGCTGACCAGGGAGCTCCTCCAGTCATGGGATTTTACTCTTTTTGCAACCGTTTCTTCTGTTGTAGAGTTTATGGCAGAGGACCACCAGATTGGCTTCCTTTTTTTGGAGGATTGCATCTTAGTTCTTTTAGTAACAGCACGATCCATGCACTCGTGTAACTGCTTATAAGTGCATTTGTGTAGGATTCAGCAGTCATACCTCTATTGTCCATCTGCATGGGCGTCATTAAGTTTGCCAATTCTGTCTGAAGTGTGAAGTTGGCTTTGGAGAAGTTTTTTACGGTGGTTTCCCTAATGGGAGGTGGGGGCGGGACGTGGATGTCTAGGGTGATTAGCTTATGGTCAGATCTGACCGAGGAATTGACCTCTGGTGTGGAACACCTATCGCCCATGTTGGCAATGAACAGGTCTAGGATATTGCTGCCCCTGGTGGGTGTGTGAATAAGTTGATCCAAGGCGTTGGAATTTAGGAATTCCAGAAAACTTTGAGCAAAAGAGTTGGTATACGAGTAGTTTCCCCAGTTAATGGTGGGGTAGTTGAAATCACCCATTATTATGGTGTTGGGTTGTACCCTAATATTTTCCAGTGTATCAAGAAATGAGGAGTGGGAATCCTGGGGCATGGTGGGGGGTCTGTAGCAAGCTACAATTCGGATTGCAGTCTTGCCCAGAGTTAGCCTGGAGGTGTGTATAACCTTAATGAATATGGACACGCCTTCGCTTTTGTGCTTATTCCAGGTTAGGTGGCCGAAAGGTGTGGTATGAATTACAGCCTGGTAATGCAGGGGTGCTCTCTGGAGCTTTGAACCAGGTCTATGTCACTGCACATATGTTTATGTTCTATATTTTAAGGAGTGCCTCGAGTGAGTGCATTTTGAGGTTTACACTTCCTGCACTGAGTAGCATTATCCTCAGATTTTGCTTGCGTCATTTGAACCTTTCCTAAAAAAGGCACTACAAGGGTGGCATGAGCCTTAGCCAGTATCCGGAATCCCAAGGGCGACAGGTGCTGGCCATCTCTGGCAAAGCATCATGGTCTGTCGATTTTGTCATCTCAGGCAGACAAATACTGGATCCCCTTAGAATGACACCAGAAGCTTAGCCAATTGTTGGTCAATCATTTTGTCCTTGTACTGTGGTATTCTGGGTGATGGCAGGATGCTATTGAGGGCTAGGGTCATACCTGCCTGGGCTACAAGATCGGAGAGCTCATCCAGGTCAATCCATGTAGTCCAGGGAGGTACATCTCAGGTCATTCACACCAACATGGACAATGACAGTCATATTTGTACTTGTTGCGGAGTGACCCGAGTGCGTGCTTTATGTGGCAGATCCTGGCATCCAACAGGCAGCTGACAGCAACTTTCTCCTTGTTTAGCCTGGTGAGTGGAACATCAGTGTGCCTGACTAGAGAGTCACCTATGACTAGAGTGTTGTGTACGTTGTTATGCCTTATGGGCTGTGGTTGAGTGGCACACAGATTGTGGGTTATGGGTTATTTGGGTTGTATCGGGGGGGGGGGGGGAGTTTGCTTGCATTTCTACTTTGGAGGTCCCTGTTGCTTGGGTAGGTTTTTACTGAGAGCCTCTGCAATTGTAGGTGTGTGTTGCGTTTCTGTGTGTGTGTTTTGGTGGTATAGGTTTTGAGGGACTATGTGATGAGTGTGGTGTGGTGCAAGTGTTTACCTTCTCCTCTTGACGGTCTATTCCAGTCTTGGGTGAAGAGCTTTGCTTCCCGTTTGGCTATACAAGTGCATCTCACAGGTTGTAGTGTTGGGTGGTAGGAGGAGAGGGTTGTCTGTGTAAATGAGGCAATTGCTGCATTGCCCCAAGATGCACAGATTCATCAGGGAGACAGGAGAAAAAACACTGGGAGCTGACCCTTAATAAATAAGCACCTATCCAGGCATGTCTAAGTACTAAAAACCGCTTTCCTCTAGACAAGTGGGGAAAGTTGAGTGTTGTAGTAATTTGTAGCTTTAGTGCTTACGAGTTCTGAACAAGTGCTGAGCTCAAAGAAACAGATCCAAGTGATGAAACTAAAAAAAAGTACAGTTTTGTACCTACCATAAATGTAGATGTCCGATAGGTATGCATCTGCAGTCATAACATATGGGTTGTCCTGCCTCAGGCAGCCCTGCGGTCGGCCGGATTCCAAGTCTGGGTCTGGCCTCGGCTGATGTCGCACTTTCCCCGACGTCAGAGCTTCTGGGGTATAAAGGCATCAGCCGACGCCATTTTCCTCCGTGTTTCTTGCCCCAGATGCCAGGTACCCTCTAGGAAGGCTAAATTTGGATAAATGTTGAAAATTACAAACAGTAGCAAACAAAATATATATATATACATACAAACAAATACACCATAATAGATTCCCCCAGCTAGCTGAAAGAGGGGTAAGCACCCTAGGAATACCACAGAGGGGAAGGAGGGTGGGTAATCCTGACTGCAGATGCATACCTATCGGACATCTACATTTATGGTAGGTACAAAACTGTACTATGTCCTTCAAGGATGCATCTGCAGTCATAACATATGGGTAGAATACCATAGCCAAACTGGGGGAGGAGGTACTAAGATAATGATGGTGTAGTTAAGATCCCCTGTAAAACTGCAGTTGCAAAACCTGCTCGGGATCTGGAGTATAAAGGTACATTGTAATGCTTGGCAAATGTATGCATGGAGCTCCAAGTAGCAGCTTCTAAAATGTCCTTGGTAGCCACCCCTCGTAGGAAAGCTGTAGTGGTGGCCGTGGCTCTTGTGGAGTGAGGCCTGATATTTTCAGGAGTTGTCTTTCCATGAAAAGAGTAGCAGAATCGAACGCAATTTCCTATCCATTTTGAAATAGTCTGTTTGGATATTGCTTTTCCTTGCACTCCAGTTGCATATGCTACAAAAAGTTGGTCAGTTTTTCTGCTGGTTTTATTTCTGTCCAGATAGTAGCATAGTTGTCTGTGTACATCCAGGGTGTGCAATAGTTTTTCCCCCCTGTTCTGTGGGTTAGGGAAGAACGTAGGCAAATAGCTTGGTTCAAGGATACCCTGGATACCACCTTTGGCATGAAAGTAGGATTGGTTCTCAGAGACACTCTATCCTGGTGAAAAATAAGGAAAGGCTGCACTGCTATTAGTGCCTGTAACTCGGATACTCTTCTTGCTGAAGTGATTGCTAGAAGGAAAGCAGTTTTCCAAGATAAAAACTGCAAGTCTGATGATGCTGCTGGTTCAAAAGGGGGTAGTGTTAATTTTTCCAGCACAAAGTTGAGATCCCATGCAGGTAGAGGAGGTTTCCTTGGAGGTTTTACATTTTTGATCCCTCTTAAAAATAGTCTGAGGAGAGGGTGAGAGAAGATAGGAGGATCCATGTTGTACTCTGCTGAAATTGCTGAAGCATGAATTTTAATGGAAGAATAGGAGAGGCCATTGTGGAACAGTTCTGCTAAGTATTCTAAGATGTGTGCTAGGTTTGCCAATGTGACATTTGTACCCTTTGATGCACTCCAAATGAGGAATCTTTTCCATTTTGCTGAGTATGTTTTTCTTGTGGAGGGTCTGTGAGCCTCCAGGATAATGTCCTTGACCCTCTGAGATAAAACAGTTTGGTTTTGTTTTAGGCAATTTTCCAGGCAGTTAGCTGCAGTGTTTTCAAGTTTGGATGCAGGATCTTGTTCTGCGTTAGAAGTAAAGGCCATAGGGGTAGAGGCCATGGGTTCATCCGAGACATGCTTCTCAGTAGCGGATACCAATGCTGCCTTGGCCAGTCTGGAGCTATCAGAATCACCTTTGGCTGTTCCTCCCTGATCTTCAGTAGAACTTTGTACATCAATGGGAGAGGTGGAAAAGCATACACTGTTAGGGCCTTCCAGCTGAAAGAGAGGGAGTCCACCCTCCAGGCTTGTGGGTGGTATACTCTTGAGCAGAATTTGTTCAGTTGGTGGTTGAGTGGGGAGGCGAACAGGTCTATCTCTGGCATTCCCCATTTGTTTGTTATGATTTTGAAGATGTGTGGATGCAGCATCCATTCGTGAGCATCCGTGGTAGTTCTGCTTAAGCTGTCTGCTAGTGAATTCTCTTTTCCTGGTACGAATTTGGCCTGCAGTTGGATGTTGAGATTCAGGCCTAGGTTCCACAGATCCACTGCCATCCGGCATAGAGGGTAGGAATGCGTGCCTCCCTGTTTATGTACCACATGACTGTGGTATTGTCTGTCCTTATCAGCAGATGTCCTTGCTGGAGGAATGATTTGAATGCCTCGATTGCATGTTTCACTGCCAGCATCTCCTTTAGGTTTATGTGCAAGCTTAGCTGGTCTTGAGACCATAGGCCTTGGATACACTTGTCTTCCATGTGTGCTCCACATCCTAGGTCTGAGGCGTCCGTGGTGATGGTCTGCCTTGGTTGTGGTTTGTTGAAAGGCAACCCTCTGTTGGTCTGGCAGGCCTGAGCCCACCACAGGACTTCCTTCTTCAGGCATGGAATGATTGGTATCATGGTTTCTAGACTGTGTCTGTGTTGAGACTATATATTCCTTAGGTACCATTGTAATTTCCTCATATGCAGCCTGGCATGCGGGATCAAGATTATGCAGGATGCCATGTAACCCAGGGCCTGCAGGACTTTCCTTGCAGTAAGCTGAGTTGGTCTTGTCAAAGCCATGAAGTAGATTGGGAGTTGCTTTTGTTTTTCTTCTGTGAGAAAAGCCATCTGAGTTAGTGTCCAGATCCGCACCCAAAAATGTTATCCTTTGGGATGGCACTAGTCTTGACTTCTGGATGTTAACTGTGTATCCCAAGGCCTGTAACAGGTGTATGACATAGGCCAAATCCTTTATTAGTTTTGTCCTGTTGTACGCTTGTATTAGGCAGTCCAGGTATGGGTAGATTTGAATTCCCTGAAGCCTGCAATATCCAATTACTGATGCCAGGCATTTCGTGAATACTCTGGGCGCAGTAGATAAGCCAAAGGGCAATGCTGAGAATTGATAATGCTCTGATCCTGCAAGAAATCTGAGGTGCCTTCTGCAATCTGGTCGTATAGGGACGTGCAGGTATGCCTCCTTGAGATCTAGAGTCACCAGGCAAGACTCCTTGCCCAACATGGGAAGAAGTTGCTGTAGGGTCAGCATTTTGTATTTTGGCACAATGAGATATGTGTTTAGTGCGGACAAGTCAAGAATAGGCCTCCATTGGGTTTCTTTTCTTGGTACAAGGAATAGTCTGGAGTAAAATCCTTGGCCTAGTTCCATAGGTGGCACCCTTTCTTTTGCTTTCATCTGAAGTAAACTGTTGATTTGCCTTAGAGCCTCTGGCTTCTGGTTTGGTGGAAAGTTTGGCATTCCGCTCTTTTTTGGTTAAGTGTGGAAGTGAAACCTGTATCCTTTGTCTATTGTTTGCAATGTCCATTTGTCTTTTGTAATGCAATGCCAATTTTTCGAGAATAAAGCCAACTTTCCGCCCAAGGGTGCTTCCTCTTGTTTCCAGGTAGGCGGAATCAGAGCCAAGTCATTGTGTCTGTCCTGTGGAAGTGGTTGTAGTTGTAGCTGTGGCAGTACTCCTCTGGTTGGCAAGTTGCCACTGACGACCCCTGTAGGCACCCTTTGATTGACCTCTGCCTCTTGGGCGTCTATTCCTGCCCCTGTGTGCTCTGGAGGTGTCTGGAAAGGACCAATTCTTTGAAGGCCAGTTTCTGCTGAACCTCGGAGGTTGGACCTGCAGGAAATCCTTTACTGTTTGCACAGATTTTGCTTTTTCTTCCACTTTCTTTAGAATCTCCTGTGCAGGGGAGCCAAATAAACTTTGTTTCTCCATTGGAGCATCTAGGAGTTTAGCCTTGACATGGTCTGGCAAGGATTGCTCTTTTAGCCAGGCATGCCTTTGAATTACTGCTCCAGTCATAGCTGATCTAAATGAAGCCTCCAGTGCATCATAGCCACATTTTAAGAAATTATTACTGACCTGCTGAGAGTTGTGTACCAAATCTTGAAGGGACTTATGGTCTAAAGGTTCAGGAGAAGAAAGCTTTTTATTGAGCTGATCTAACAAATATTCCTGGTACTGTATCATATGGAATTGACAGTTTAAAGCCCTGGCAGAAAGAGTAGCAGATGTATAAACCTTTTTACCCCATCTCTCTAATGCTCTTGACTCCCTTTCAAAGGGTAGGGGTTTTTTGGCAGTGGCAGCCGCAACACCTTTTGGGCCCTGAGAAATAGTTTCTGGGTCTGCAGCATGGGCTTTATACAAGTGAAAGTGAGAATCCGGGATCCTGTAATATCGGTCAGGTTTGGCAGGGGCCGGGGGAAGAGAATCAGGGGCAGAACTGACATCATTATATGCATCAACTACTGTTAGCACAGGTGGTATGGCTAAAGGCCTATGCTGTGGCAAGTGTAAAAAGGTCCTAAGTCTTTTTCTAGAATCAGAGAAATCCTGACCCTGCCATTGAAAGTGTTCCCTCATTGAGTGTAAAGTCTCCCCAAAGGAAAATTCTTCTGGAGGGGAGGCAGAAGGAATAGAATCTTCGGCATCTGAATCCTCATAAGGTGAGTATGGCCCTACCTGATGGTCTGATAAATCAGATCCATCCGAGGAGTAATCAGAGGAGAGAGGCTCAGGGGGTTCAGTCCTAGGCCTTTTATCAGGAGGAGGTTGAGAGGCCCTATCTGGGTGAGGTTGGGAACCCCTAATCAGAGATATAAGGTCCTCAGCAAGGCTGAGAATCTGGGAACTTGAGGAAGGTCTCTGAGAGGTAGATTTTGCAGGTAACGCCTTTGAAATTTTAGCTGCTTTAGCCCTGGAGAAGGCCTTAATAGACATAGAAGCAGGGGGCCTAGCTGCCCTACGTGCAGGAGTAGAAATGTCCAATGGGATGGTGTCGGACAATTCTTGTGCGCTTGCTTCTTCGGTAGGGATTTCTGTAGCCGACTCAGCCGGGGCCCGTCTGGCCTCGGTTGTCGGAGGTATGATTTTGGCAGAAGTAAGAACCGAGGACTCTGTTTCAGCCGAAACCGAGACTCGCGGTAGGCCTAACCGTGGTTTCAGCCGAAACCGCGGGCCGTGAGTGTCTGTCCTTTTCCTTGCGTTTTTTGGCTAAATGTGTAGTCAGAGTCTCAGACGGCATTTTATATGCAAAAGCGGATCCAAAAATCTCTTCTGCAAACTCCGACCGACGTCTAAGAGTCCGTCGGTTGAAGGAGGCACAGGCTAAACAAGCTGATACGTCGTGGTCTGGGCCTAAGCAAGGAAGGCAGTAAGAATGGAAATCCTTATGAGGTATTGGTTTCCCACAAGTTAAACAATTATTTACTTTGTCTGACATCGGCTGAGGCAAGAAAGTGTCCCCAACGGGGTACTTAGCTTTTTAGAAGTCTTCGGTAGCTGAAATCTCTGGATCTGACCGACCGGCACTTGCCAACAGCTTCTGCTTCGGGCACCGCGCGGCAAGAAAGACTGAGGAAAATGGCGTCGACTGATGCCTTTATACCCCAGAAGCTCTGACGTCGGGGAAAGTGCGACATCAGCCGAGGCCAGACCCAGACTTTGGAATCCGGCCAACCGCAGGGCTGCCTGAGGCAGGACAACCCATATGTTATGACTGCAGATGCATCCTTGAAGGACATCTGGCTAGTTCTAAGAAACAAAATTAAGCTAGAAGGCTTCTCTCCAACACAGAAAGGTTCGGGGGCTCAGAAGCTTACAAATAGTCCTTGATACAGCAAATATGTATGTGGACTAGAGTACTTACAGGAAAGGCAAGAAACAAACTTAGAATTTTTTTTTTCTTCCCAAAATGCTCTCTGTACACAGTAGAAGTGCCTGAAATCAAAATATGACCTCAATGAACTCAGTTGAGTGAGCAAATGAGATGGGGTCAGGAGTATCCAAATACAAATTTACAAGAGGAGCGTGCAATTTCAAAGCCACCAAGATTAACACCAAAACAAAGAACAGGGAGAACTAACTGTAGAGACAGAGAGCCACAATTTTCAGTTCAATTAATATTCAGTAAGAAACAAACACAAAATGCAATACTATATGAAAAAAGTGCAGATAAAAGTGTACTTAAATTCACTTGTACGTCCAGTTGATTGCAGGCAGATCTTAGCCGGCCAGAGCTGAAGTATTTAGCAGAAAAAAACAAAATGTACCACTTATATACTGCAGGACAGCCCCTCAGCTGAAACACATATCAAAGTGAAACTACCCCCCACTGCTATCAATGCCTACACGTAACAAGATCTCTGTAGAGAGAGCGCCACAATTTTCAGTTCAATATTCATTAAGAAACAAACAAAATGCAGAGGAAGCTGCTCTTTCTTACACCTCTTGAATCCGGAGGTGCCCTTAGACGATTTAGAAGGAGAAAGTTTCTCCTGTTGTTCTGTCATAACAGACTGAAGGCAGTCGCACTTAAGAATACAGACAAAGAAAGATTTTTTTTTTTTAAATAGAAAGTAGAAAATAGAAAAATATCAGTGATGGTATGAAAGAATACCTTTAAAGGTATTTAAAGGGAGTAAAAGGGAGTACCAACAATGGTCATGGACAGTCTACCAATGGTAGACAGATTGAAACTAGCTACGATATGAAGGGGAGGAGTGAGTAGAAATACAAGGAATTATGTAGACAGTGAGGGAAATTTCGAAGAGTGTAAAAAAATTATTCACAAAAAAACGAAGCCAAGGCTCAACAGAATGAATGAACACATCTGGTCTGCGAAGCAGCAAATAAGATCTGAGGTAATCTCTGCGAGGAGCATTATGGGTAGAGCCTGGCTCGAGAGTTTGGGGAGCGAGAGCTGAATTAACAGCCATCTTGGTTCCGAGGTTCAGAACCAAACCCACTGTGTCAAGGACTTGAGTGAAGATTGATATCAGATCAAATGTGTCACATGGTAGAGAAGACAAATGTAAACAGGGCTAATTCGGGGTGGGGATAGGGGTCCTCAATGTAAAATTAGAAGAAAAAAAATGAAGTGAAATAAGAATGCCTAAGAAGCATCCTTGCTTCACCTTTATAATCTGGCATACATGTATATTCATGCAGCCAATCGCAGCTGAAGAGACTAATGGCTATACCTGTGACGTCTGCACGTACCCAATTCAGGAATTGGCTGCCGCAGAGAGTGACCCCAGGAGCAGGAGGAAAGATCCCAAGCCAAATTTCCCCAAGCACACCAAAACAGTGTTATAAGTACGTCCAAGAAACAAGGGGGAAGGTGGGTGGGATTGAATGGGAGGGTACCACAGCTCTCGAAGAAGTTGCATGGGAGGTAGGGTAGGGGAGCAGAGTCAATGGGACCCTGCAGGATGGACCTAGCAAACCCTGCTCCAGCCCTGGAGATCATATCCAATTTGTAATGATTGGTAGAGGTATGTACAGAAGACCAAATTGCAGCCTCTAGGATAGAGGTATAAACGACACCCTTGAAGGAGGCTGCTGAAGAGGAAGCTGCTCTGGTGGAATGGGCCTTGGCAGGTGAACTCAGTTGCCTTCCATGAAAGGAATAGCAAAAGGCTATCGTCTTAGAAATCCAAGAGGCAATTGTGGGTTTAGACACTGCCCTGCCAAGTGCTCTAGGATGGAAGGAGACAAAAAGCTGGTCAGATTGTCTGACAGGTTTTTTCTCAAGTAGAATCTCAGTTGCCTAAGAACATCCAGGGAATGCAAAGCCCCAAGGAGTTCTGTGGCTGAGAATAAAAAAGACAGGGAGATTAATGGTCTGGCTTAGGGAAATTTCATTAACTACCTTTGGCATGAAAGGGTTAGTTGTGAGACAAAAGTACAGTTTTGTACCTACCATAAATGTAGATGTCCGAACTGGATAGCATCTGCAGTCATAACAACTGGGTTGTCCTGTCGTCAGGCAGCCCTTCAGTCGGCCGGATTCCAAAGTCCGGGTCCGGCTTCGGCTGATGTCGCACTTCACCCGACGTCATCTCTGTTGGTCTTCGGGTATAAAGGCATCAGCCGACGCCATTTTCCTCAGTTTCTTGCCCCAGATGCCAGTAGCCCTCTTGTAGGCTAAAAATTTTGGATAAATGCCAACGTTTCCAAAAAGATAGTGGTAAACACAAAAAATAAGCATGTATGTACATATATACAACAAATACACCATAAAAGACTCCCCCCACCAGCTAGCTATTAGGAGGGTAAACACCCTAGGAGTACCACAGAGGGGAAGGAGGGAGGGTAATCCTGACTGCAGATGCTATCCAGTTCGGACATCTACATTTATGGTAGGTACAAAACTGTACTATGTCCTTCATGGATGCATCTGCAGTCATAACAACTGGGTAGAATACCATAGCCAACTAGGGGGGAGGAAGAAACTAGATTATGGTGTGTTTAGGATCCCTTGCAGTACAGCAGTGGCAAACCCTGCTCGGGATCTGGAATATAGAGGCAAATTAAAATGCTTGGCAAATGTATGCACGGAGGTCCAAGTAGCCGCCTCAATAATGTCTTTGGTTGCCACTCCTCGTAAAAAGGCTGTGGTAGTGGCTGTTGCCCTTGTAGAATGAGGTCTTATGTTCTGTGGAATTGGTTTTCCATGGAAGGAGTAACAGAATCGTATGCAATTTCCTATCCATTTGGAGATTGTCTGTTTGGAAATAGCTTTTCCTTCCCTTCCTGTTGCATAGGCTACAAAAGCTGATCAGTTTTCTGCTACTTTTGTTCTGTCCAGGTAGTAGCGTAGCTGTCTATGTACATCCAAGGTATGCAGTATTCTTTCCCTCTGTTTTGTGGGTTGGGAAAGAAGGTAGGTAGGTGGATTGCCTGGTTTAAAGACACTCTGGATACCACCTTAGGCATAAATGTAGGATTAGTCCTCATGGACACTATCTTGATGGAAGATTAGGAAGGGTTGTACTGCCATTAGGGCCTGGAGTTCAGAAACCCTCCTGGCTGAGGTTATTGCCAGTAGGAAGGCGGTTTTCCACGATAGATGCTGTAGGTCTGCTGTTGCTGCTGGCTCAAAGGGTGATAGTGTCAACTTTTCTAGCACAAAGTTCAAGTCCCAAGCTGGTAATGGTGGTTTCCTTGGAGGTTTTACATTCTTGATTCCTCTGAGGAACTGTCTGAGTAATGGGTGTGAAAAAACAGGTGGATCAAAGCTGTATTCTGCTGATATAGCTGATGCATGTATCTTGATGGAGGAGTAGGACAGGCCTGAATGTAGAAGTTCTGCCAGATACTCCAGAATGTTAGGCATATCTTTGTTTGACACATCTTTTCCTCTTTCAGTACTCCAAATGACAAACCTTTTCCATTTTCCTGCATAGTTCCTTCTTGTTGAAGGTCTGCGGGCTTCAAGAATAATGTCTAACTCTTTGGGAAAGTTCTGGATTAGCTGCTGCTATGTGATGTTCCATGCAGTCAGTTGCAACGTTTTTAGGTTTGGATGCATGATGCTGTAGTTGTTCTGAGTTAACATCAAAGGCATCAGGGGTATTGGCCACATATTGTTCTGAGACATGCTCCTCAGCAGTGGGTACACCAGTGTTGTCTTGGCCAGTTTGGAGCTATTAGGATTATCCTTGGACGTTCTTCCTTGATTTTTAGTAATACCTTGTGTATCAAGGGAAGAGGTGGGAATGCATATGCTGTTAGGCCTTTCCAGCTGAAGGAGAGCGAATCCACTTTCCATGCTAGTGGGTGGAATGTCCTTGTGCAGAACTTTTTGAGCTGGTGTTTGAGAGGGGAAGCAAATAGATCTATCTGAGGCATTCCCCATTTCTTTGAGATGGTCTTGAAGATGTCCGGGTGTAGCATCCATTCGTGGGCATCCGATGTGGTTCTGCTTAATATGTCTGCTAGAGTATTTTCTTTTCCCGGTACAAATATTGCCTGTAACTGGATGTTGTAGCTGAGTGCCAGGTTCCACAGCTCCAAAGTCATTCTGCATAGGGGTATGAATGAGTGCCTCCCTGTTTGTTGATGTACCACATGACTGTGGTGTTGTCTGTCCTTATCAACTGGCCCTCTTTGAGAAATGGTCTGAAGTTTTGGATTGCCAGTTTTACTGCCAGCATTTCTTTTAGGTTGATGTGCAGGTGAAGTTGATCCTCGTCCACAATCCTTGCACGCATTTGTCCAGCATGTGGGCCCCCATCCTAGGTCTGAAGCGCCTGTTGTGATGGTCTGGCTTGCTTGACATCTGCGAAAGGGTAGCCCTGGGTTTGACTGGCATGCTTGAGCCCACCATAGGAACTCCTGTTTTAAGCATGGAATTAGTGGAATTTCTGTTTCTAGGCTGTGCCTGTGTTGGGACCATAAATTCTTTAGGTACCACTGTAGTTTTCTCATATGTAGTCTGGCAAGTGGAACCAAGATTATGCATGATGCCATGAAGCCCAAGGCCTGCAGTACTTTTCTTGCTGTTAACTTGTTCTGTTTTGTTAGTGCCAAGAAGTAAAGAGGGAGTTCTCTTTGTTTTTCTGCAGTTAGGAAAGTCATTTGTTTTACTGTGTCCAATTCCACGCCCAAGAATGTCCTTGTCTGGGATGGGATCAGCCTTGATTTTTGTAAATTGACTGTGTATCCCAGTGCTTGTAGCAAGTAAATGACCCTTTGTAAATCTGTTGTCAGCTTGCTTTTGTTGTCCCCTTGTAGCAGGCAGTCGTCCAGGTATGGGTAAATTTGAATTCCCTGTAGTCTGCAGTGGGCGATTACTGATGCCAGGCATTTTGTGAATACTCTGGGCGCAGTAGATAAGCCAAAGGGCAATGCTGAGAATTGATAATGCTCTGATCCTGCAAGAAATCTGAGGTATCTTCTGCAGATTGGTCGAATGGGGACGTGCAGGTATGCCTCCTTGAGATCTAGAGTTACCAGCCAACACTCCTTGCCCAGCATGGGAAGAAGTTGCTGTAGGGTCAGCATTTTGAATTTTGGGACAATGATGTATGTATTTAAGGTGGGAAAGAAGGTCATAACAAATGGGTTGTCCTGTCGTCAGGCAGCCCTTCGGTCGGCCGGATTCCAAAGTCTGGGTCCGGCTTCGGCTGATGTCGCACTTCACCCGTCATCTCTGCTGGTCTTCGGGTATAAAGGCATCAGCCGACGCCATTTTCCTCAGTGTTTCTTGCCCCAGATGCCAGTTGCCCTCTTGGAAAGCTAAATTTTGGATAAATGCCAATGTTTCCAAAAAAGTAGAAGGCAAACACAAAAAATAAGCATGTATGTACATATATACAAACAAATACACCATAAGAGACCCCCCCCCCCAGCTAGCTAATAGGAGGGTAAATACCCTAGGAGTACCACAGAGGGGAAGGAGGGTGGGTAATCCTGACTGCAGATGCTAACCTGTTCGGACATCTACATTTATGGTAGGTACAAAACTGTACTATGTCCTTCAAGGTAGCATCTGCAGTCATAACAAATGGGTAGAATACCATAGCCAACTAGGGGTGGAGGAAGAAAAATTATGGTGTAGTTAGGATCCCTTGCAGTACAGCAGTGTATAGAGGTAAATTATAATGCTTGGCAAATGTATGCACGGAGGTCCAAGTAGCCGCCTCAATAATGTCCTTGGTTGCCACTCCTCGTAAGAAAGCTGTGGTAGTGGCTGTAGCCCTTGTAGAATGAGGTCTTATGTTCTGTGGAATTGGTTTTCCATGGTAGGAGTAACAAAATCTAATGCAATTTCCTATCCACTTGGAGATTGTCTGTTTTGAAATTGCTTTTCCTTCCCTTCCTGCTGCATATGCTACCAGTAGCTGGTCAGTTTTTCTATTGCCCTTGGTCCTGTCCAGGTAGTAGCGTAACTGTCTATGTACATCCAAGGTATGCAACAGTCTTTCTCCCCTGTTCTGTGGGTTGGGGAAGAATGTAGGTAGGTGGATAGCCTGATTTAAAGATACTCTGGATACCACCTTAGGCATAAAAGTAGGATTTGTTCTCATGGACACTATCTTGATGGAAGATCAGGAAGGGTTGCACTGCCATTAATGCCTGTAGCTCAGATACCCTTCTTGCTGAAGTGATTGCCAGTAGGAAAGCAGTCTTCCATGATAAGTATTGTAAAACTGCTGTTGCTGCTGGTTCGAAAGGAGGAAGTGTCAATTTTTCTAGCACAAAGTTCAAGTCCCATGCTGGCAATGGTGGTTTCCTAGGAGGTTTTACATTTTTAATTCCTCTCAGAAACTGCCTGAGCAGAGGATGCGAGAAGACAGGAGGATCCAAGCTGTATTCTGCTGAAATTGCTGATGCATGTATCTTAATGGAAGAATAGGACAGGCCTGTGTGAAAGAGCTCTGTCAAGTATTCCAGGATGTTGGCTATGTTTACCCAGTGACACATCTTCTCCCTTTGCAGTACTCCAAATGAGATATCTTTTCCATTTTGCTGCATAATTTTTCCTTGTTGAGGGCCTGCGAGCCTCAAGGATAATGTCTTTAACCCTTTGTGATAAATTTGGGCTAACTGATCTTATGTAATGTCCCAGGCAGTCAGCTGCAGAGTTTTCAGGCTTGGATGCAGGATGTTGAAGTTGTTCTGTGTTAACAGCAATGGAACCAGGGGTAGTGTCCATATTTGTTCCCAGAGACATGCTCCTTAGTAATGGGTACCAATGTTGCCTTGGCCAGTCTGGAGCTATCAGAATGATCCTTGGACGGTCCTCTTTGATCTTCAATAGCACCTTGTGCATCAAAGGAAGTGGTGGGAATGCATATGCTATCAGGTTCTTCCAACTGAAAGATAGGGAGTCCACCTTCCAAGCATGTGGGTGGTACGTCCTTGTGCAGAATTTCTTTAGCTGGTGATTGCGTGGGGATGCAAATAAGTCTATTTCTGGGAGTCCCCATTTTCTTGTAATGGCTTTGAAGATGTCCGGATGCAGCATCCATTCGTGGGCATCCGTGGTAGTCCTGCTTAATATGTCTGCTAGAATGTTTTCTTTTCCTGGTACAAAAATTGCTTGTAACTGAATGTTGTAGCTCAGAGCCACATTCCATAGGTCCAGTGCCATCCAGCATTGAGGGTATGAATGCGTGCCTCCCTGTTTGTTGATGTACCACATAACTGTGGTGTTGTCTGTCCTTATCATCAATTGACCTTCTCGGAGAAATGGTCTGAATGTCTGGATTGCCAATTTTACTGCCAGCATTTCCTTTAGATTTATGTGCAAGTGCAGCTGGTCTTGAGTCCATAAGCCTTGTATGCACTTGTCCAGCATGTGGGCCCCCCAACCGAGGTCTGAGGCGTCCGTCGTGATGGTTTGGCTTGGTTGAATGCTGTAGAAGGGCAATCCTGTGTTTGATTGACAGGCCTGAGCCCACCATAGGAATTCTTGCTTCAGGCATGGGATTATTGGAATTTTGGTTTCTAGGCTGTGCTTGTGTTGAGACCATAAATTCTTTAGGTACCACTGTAGCTTCCTCATATGCAGTCTGGCATGAGGAACCAGTTTTATGCAGGATGCCATGAAGCCCAGGGCTTGCAGTACTTTTCTTGCTGTTAGATGGTTCTGTTTTGTTAAAGCCAAGAAGTAGAGAGGTAGTTGCTCTTGCATTTCTGCAGTTAGGAATGCCATTTGCTTTGATGTGTCCAGCTCTGCACCCAGAAAGGTTATTCTTTGGGATGGTATCAGCCTTGACTTTTTTATATTGACTGTATATCCCAGGGCTTGCAGCAGGTAAATGACTCTTTGTAAGTCTTCTGTTAGCTTGGTTTTGTTGTCCGCTTGTATCAGGCAGTCGTCCAGGTAGGGGTAAATTTGAATTCCCTGAAGCCTGCAATGAGCAATTACTGATGCCAGGCATTTCGTGAACACTCTGGACGCAGTAGATAAGCCAAAGGGCAATGCTGAGAATTGATAATGCTCTGATCCCGCAAGAAATCTGAGGCATCTTCTGCAATTTGGTCGTATGGGGACGTGCAGGTATGCCTCCTTGAGATCTAGAGTTACCAGCCAAGACTCCTTGCCCAGCATGGGAAGAAGCTGCTGTAGAGTCAGCATTTTGAATTTTGGAACAATGAGGAATGTGTTTAAAGCGGACAGGTCGAGAATAGGTCTCCATTTGCTCTCTTTTCTTGGTACCAGGAAGAGTCTGGAGTAAAATCCCTTTCCTTGCTCCATAGATGGTACCTTTTCCACTGCTCTCATATTTAATAATTGAGATTTGTTTTAGAGCTTCTGCCTTTTGATTTGGCGGTAGGTTTGGCATTCCTCTCTTCCCTGGTAGAGTATGGAAGTGGAACCTGTAGCCTTGGTCTATTGTCTGTGAAATCCACTTGTCTCTTGTGATGTAATGCCAGTTTATTGAGAATAAGGCTAGCTTTCCACCTAAGGGTGCTTTTAGTTGTTCCCTGGTAGGCGGTGCCAGAGCCAAGTCACTGTGATTGTCCTGTTGCAGTGGTGGTGGTTGTATCTGTGCCTCGCTGGTTGTTACTCTGCCACTGGCGTCCCCTGTAGACACCCCTGGATTGGTTTCTGCCTCTTGATCGCCTATTCCTGCCTCTCTGTGCTTTAGAGGAGTCTGGAAAGGACCAAGTTTTGGAGGGCCAATTCCTGCTAAACATTGGAGGTTGGACCTGTAAGAAGACTTTCACTGTTTGTACAGATTTTGCCTTCTCCTCCGTCTTCTTCAGTACCTGTTGTGCAGGAGAACCAAATAAATTGGCCTTGTCCATGGGAGCATCTAACAGTTTTGATTTGACATGGTCCGGTAAGGCCTGCTCTTTCAACCATGCATGCCTTCTGATAACTGTGCCAGTCATGGCTGATCTAAAGGAAGCCTCCAGTGCATCATAGCCGCATTTTAAAGAATGGTTACTAACTTGCTGAATGTTATGTACCATTTCCTGAACATACTTCTTATCAAAAGGTTCATCAGAGGACAGTTTTTTAGTTAACTGGTCAAGCATAAATTCTTGATATTGAATCATATGAAATTGACAGTTCAAGGCCCTAGCTGACAGAGTCGCAGAAGTGTAAACTTTTTTATCCCATCTCTCTAAGGACCTGGAATCCCTTTCAGAGGGGAGGGGATTTTTAGCAGAGGTAGTTGCTACAGCCTTAGGCCCCTGGGAGATAGTCTCGGGATCTGCAAAAGGAGCCTTGTATAAATGGTGATGTGTGTCCGAGACCCTGTAGTACCTATCGGGCTTAGCAGGGGCCGGATGAATCAGGAGCAGTACAAGCATCATTAAATGCATCATCTACAACAGAAAGAACTGGAGGTATAGCTAAAGGCCTATGTTGTGGTAAATGCAAAAAGGTTCTAAGCCTTTTTCTGGAGTCTGAAAAATCTTGGCCCTGCCACTGAAATTGTTCCCTCATAGCATGCAAGGTTTCCCCAAAGGAAAATTCCTCAGGTGGAGAGGCAGAAGGGATGGACTCTTCAGCATCAGAGTCTTCGTAAGGGGAATAAGGAGCCTCTGGAGGGTCTGTATTATCTGAATCAGAGGAATCATCTGTGGACACTGGCTCAGGGGGCTCTGCTCTAGGCCTCTTCTGTGGAGGTGGATGAGAGGCCCTGTCTGGATGAGGTTGGGATCCCCGGATTAAAGAAATAAGATCCTCTGCCAAGGAAAGCATTTGGGAACTGGAGCTGGGCCTGTGAGAGGGGGTCATAACAGGCACAGTTTTTGTAGCTTTAGCTGCTTTAGCCCTGGCAAAGGCCTTAATGGACATGGCTGCAGGAGGCCTAGCAGCTCCACGTGCAGGAGTTGAGATATCCAAGGGAACAGTGTCAGATAATTCCTGAGAAACCGCAACCGAAGGTTGGATTTCAGAAGCCGATTCCACCAGGTTTGAAGAGGCCTTGGTAGAAGGCATGTTTTCGGCTGAAGGAAGAACCGCTTGCTCGGTTTCAGCCGAAACAGAGACACTCGCGGTTGGCTTAACTGCGGTTTCGGCCGAAACCGCAGACCGCAAGTGTCTGTCCTTTTCCTTGCGTTTTTTGGATATTTGTGAAGTTGGAGGATCCGATGGCATAATATAAGCAAAATCAGAGCCAAAAAACTGCTCAGCAAATTCCGACCGACATCTAAGCGTCCGTCGGTTAAAAGAAGCACAGGCTAGACAAGCTGCAATGTCGTGGTCTGGGCCTAAACAAGGTAAGCAGTAAGAGTGGAAATCTTTATGAGGTATTTGTTTTCCACAGGTTAAACAATTATCCACTTTTTCTGACATCGGCTGAGGCAAGAAAGAGTCCCCAACGGGGTACTTAGCTTTTTAGAAGTCTTCGAAGCAGTATTCGGTAGTAGTAATCTCTGGTTCTGACCGACCGGCACTTGCGAACAAGCTTCTGCTTCGGGCGCCACGCGGCAAGAAAGACTGAGAAAAATGGCGTCGGCTGATGCCTTTATACCCGAAGAACTGCAGCTATGACGTCGGGTGAAGTGCGACACCAGCCGAGGCCAGACCCAGACTTTGGAATCCGGCCGACTGAAGGGCTGCCTGACGACAGGACAACCCATTTGTAAGGACTGCAGATGCATCCTTGAAGGACATCTTGTCAGGCCTTCGAGGGACAGGTGTTTGGGAATCAGGATTCACAGAGGCTGCATTGAAAGCATCTGAGAAAGCAGGTAACATTGGAGGAATTGCAGAAAGAGCAGGGGTGTCCATCCGCAGAAGCTCATTGTATCTTTTTTGGACCTCTGACATTTCAGAGGAATCTCACTTAAAATGTTCTCTCAATTTTAGAAATTGCCTCACCAAAGGTGAAGTTCTCTCAATTTTAGAAATTGCCTCACCAAAGGTGAAGTCCTCTCCTGGGGAGTCTGCCTCAGCAGATTTTTCCTCTGGGGAAGCATAACCAACCGGAGATGGCATCAGAGACAAACCGAAAAGAGAATACCCTAAGAGGAGTCCTCAGCTTCATGTTGGAAAGTTTCCTCAGCCTGAGGCCTGAGACTAATAGTAGGAGGACCAACCTCTGAGGAAACAGGCAAGGCGATAAAAGCATTATATAGGCTCTGTGAAAAGGCCTGCCAATCACATTGGCTTTCTGCAGGGGGGATGCTTAGTTTTGTTTTTCTTTTTTAGAATAGCCCTAGAAGACACAGGATCCTAAGGAAGGCCTAGATTCTGCTTGCTGGGAGGCAGTGGAAGAGTCTGTCTGGGCAGCTGCAAGAAGCTGAGGTTCCCCCTCATCGGTGGCAGACGTCTGCAATCCCTCCACTGACGTGCCTTCCACCCTAGGTTCTGCGGCCTGTTGAATGGTATCCACTATACCTAATTCGGCAGATTCTGAGCATTACTCCAGGCTAACATCGGCCACAGGAGGGATGTCGGGTGGAGGAGGTGCAGCAGCAAGTTCAGGCCTAGAAACCTTGGCCTTCTTTTTGGGTGTCCCTACAGACTGACTGGACTCTTCCACCCACAACGCCAAGTGTTTAAGACGCTGATTTTCTAAGTAAATGTTCAGGGCATGCAGATGACTGCAGAGTGTCTTGGGTACAAAGGCATGACAGATCAAACAAGTAAGATGGTTGTACCTACACCCTAGACAGAAAAGGCAGAGTTCGTAAGCATCTGACGACCACATCTGCACTTTCCCTTACTGGATGACATGAACCTAAACAGACATTCAGCGATAAAAAGGAATCAGAAAACATCTCCAATGGGGTGCTTACCTTAGAAACTTGAAGATCCGATGGCGGAGACAGCAAAATGCGCAGACATTTGACTGCGTTCCGAGAAGTTCTGAGGAAAGATACATGTAGATGTCACTTATGGCCCACATTCCCTAGGCCAATGTCAGACATCCCATGTACTAGCAGTGACTACAAGCTTATGTATACTGGCCGGACATTTGAGTAGCAATGCCATTTGTAATGGGGATGCCACACTACACAAAGGGGACAGGACACCAGACCTAGATACTGAAAAACAGCTGGTGCAGAATGCTGCCTGGGGATATGCTTACATAAGGAAGCATCTGGTATCAGCCCATACTATATTTTAGTGTGTAATATATGCATGGATCCAGAGTTCATAAAATCCAATTTCTTATGACAGTACTACTTGGTACCAAATCATATGCAAAGGAACCCAAAACAATAAGACTAAAATCTTGGTTCAGAATTTAAATCAAACATTTTAAACTTTTAACAAAAGGGAAAAATTGCCAAAAAGAAGAGACAAGCTTTCTGTGTCTATGCAGTGATCCTTAGTTGAAGAAACTCACCTGGAAAGAGCACATGAGGGTCTCATCCACACTCATCATGGCACCTGCATTGTCAAATTCACCACAGTAATTCGGGGCAGAAAATAGCGTAACCAACTGGCGTTTGGCAAAGAACTCATAACCATCTTCCACAACCTGTGGATGAGAGTCAAAACTTATGATCACAAAATGGATATCTTGACCAGTCAGCAATCACTCCCTAAAAAGAGAGGAATGGTGCACCAATTGTTAAGAAAGTCCATACTCTAACAGTCATCAACATGACTTCAAAAATTTTCTGTATTAAGCACTACTCCTATAGTGTATTTTCCACACAACTGCTACTCCGGCTCTCTCAATTTCACCATGAACCATTGCTGTTCTAGACTAACAGTACTTAACAAGGGTACTGGTGACTAAACAGCAAATTCAGCTCTCTCCTTGCTGGTCTCCCTCAGACAAGACACTGCTGAAAAGCACAGTGCTGCAACACCAGACACTGCACTTGGATTCCAGTTTATCCCCCCTCCCCAGCAAGGACTAATGGGACAGAAAATCTGCACTACAGAAAAGTTCTCTCACCCAACTAAAGAACAGTACTTGCTATTCTTAACCTCATGGTGTAAAGTATACTGTCAAATCAGTTCTCTTACACAAATCTTAACACTTGCTTTTTCAAAGATGACCCATTCATACACAGACCAAGGTAAAGGCTGTTACAGTCTCAGTTCACTGGCGACGCCAAGAAAAAAAAATCCAATGAAGTCAAAGGATGTCACAAAAGTGCCAATGTTACAGTACTGGTCTGGAGATGGTTTGCTTTTCTTACTATCTTTAAAGTGGACGAACTCTACAGCCTTTACCCTACGAATTTGTCTACAAAAAGAATGGGTCATCTTTGGAAAAGTATTAAGATGTGTGCATACAAGAGAAAGTACAGTTGTGTAAAATCTTACCATAACCCTAAAGGTCCCTCTTCACTGTTGCAGTATTCATTACAATTGGAGGTCCCCTGCCAAGGGCGGCCTGATGTCCAGGCTGTATACCAAAGTCTTTAGGTTGCTTTAAGGTACACCATACGTCACACACATGCTCCTTGCATAGCATATGGCATAAAGGTGACATCTGGACATACCAACCTCAGAACCAACAGCCCCAGTAGGAACACCAGTCCAAGGAAAAGAGGTAATCAGTACATCCAGAAAATAAATGGACCAGGGGGCAGAGGGAGGGAGTGAAAACTGCAGCAGTGAAGGCGAGGAAATCTGTTATGATAAGATTTTACACAACTGTACTATGTCCTTCCATTTCACTTACAGTATTCAATAAAAACGGGAGTGTGTCAAAGCTCATGAGGTAGAGAATGAGGAGGAAGGACCAGCAGAACATTGTAGGAAGCCATGAAGGATGGCCCTAGCAAAACCAGCTCTAGTTCTGGAAATTCTATCCAACTTGTAGTGCCTGGCAAAGGTGAGCAGAGAAGTTCAGGTAGCTGCCTCAAGAATAAAGTTAGTATCCAAACCCTTGAAAAAAGCACCAGCCACAGCTCTAGTAGAAAAAAAGCCTTAACAGAAGGAAGGCTCTTACCATGAAAGGAACAACAAAGAAATGGCTTTAGAAAAAGACACAGTCTGCTTAGACACATCTAATTTTAAGGACCTAGGATTTAAGGAAACAAAAAGCTGATCAGATTTCCCAATAGTTGTAGTCTTACCCAAATAAAATCTGCGTAGTCTATGCATATCCAACGTGCAGCGCCTTCTCACTGGCAGACTGCAGAGAAGGAAAAAGTAGGCAAATTAATAGACTGATTCAAGGACAACTGATTCGCCACCTTGGGCAAAAAAGGATTAGTATGCAAAGACACCCTGCCCTTATGAAACACCAAAAAAGGAGGAACACCAAAAAAGGAGGACAAGCCATAAGGGCTTGAAGTTCAAACACCCGCTTGACAGAAGTAACGGCCAACAAAAGCAGTCTTCCAAGAGCAATGTTGCAGGGAAGCTGAAGCTGCAGCCTCAAAAGGAGCGCAAGTCAATTTTTTCCAAAACAAAATTAAGATCCCAGGGAAGAGGAACAGGCTTCCTTGGAAGCCTAATATGAAGGGCACATATGAAGAAATGTTTAGCCTCAAATGCAAGGCTAAAGGAGATAAAGGCATGCAAGTGGAGATAGCTGATAAATGGGCCTTAACAGAGGAATAAGCCAACCCAGCACAGAGCAATTCAGTGGATCCAGGTTACAAGAGACACCAAATGGAAAACCTCTTCAATTTAGATTAAGTAGGGTTTCCTGGCCTTCTGCAGGACCCTAAACACACCCTTAGAAAAATGATGTCCATGTGGAATCAAAATCTTATCACCCACAGTGTCAGCTGAAGTGTGGACAGGTGGGGATGGATGACTGATCCCTTGTCTTGTGCGAGTATGTCCACCCTGAGGCAACTTGTGATTACTGTCCTTGACTAAATGCAGAAGTGGGAACAATGCCGTCTCAGCCAAAAGGTAGTCACCAATAAGATTTTGAGAGCATCCTGCTGAATTTTGAATAGGACTTTTGGAATGAGGGGATGGGGAGGGAAAGCATAAAAAAGCATCCCCTTCCAAGAAAGAGAGAGGGCAGCCACCTTCCCAACCAGAGGATCTGGGGACTCTGACACAGAAGAGGAAGTTGCTCATTCCAAGGGGAGGCAAAAACATCTATTTGAGGAGCACCCCACTGGTGGACAATGTCCAGAAACGCATCCCCCGTGAAGCATCCATTCGTGGGATTGAGTTAAGGACCTGCTCAGTGTGTCTGCCACAAAATTTTTAACCGAGGGAATGTAAACAGCCTTAGCATGTTCCCACACCAGGAATGCCATCCAAAGAAAAATAGCCCCCACATTTACATGCCACATCACTGTGGTACAGTCTGTAAACACCTTAAGAGGTACTGCAGAGAAAAAATGAAAAGCCTGAAGAGCCAGCAGAAGAGCTCTCATTTCTGACACTGATGGGCTCTTTATGCAGATGAGGCGACCACACCCAATGGACCTTTAGGAAGCCAAAAGCTGCTCCCATGTCTGAATCATCTGTTAACAGCTCGTGAAAGGGAAGAGGGGATGAAAAGGGCACCTTGGATTTACAGACAACTGCTGAATCCACCATTGAAGGGAGAAGAGGAACTAGAAACTCTAGGGTATATGCATGTTGAAACCAGACTGACTTCAGAAACCACTGAAAAACTTTCTCATGTGGAGTTTGGACACAGGGAGCACAGGAATGGTGGAAGCCATTAATCTCAGAAGTCTCAAACTCCCTGGCTGTTATATGGTCACAACAAGAAGTCTGAAAGAAGGAAATGAGTGTTAAGACCTTGGGAGGAGGTGGGATGCCAGCATAGGCACAGTCTACATCCTGCACCCCAGAAAAACATGGTCTTGAAGAGGAGTCAGAAAAGACTTAAAAGATTATTGTGAACCCCACGCCCTGCAGAATGGAAATGGCAAAATGAAGCTTCTGCAACAGGATCTTTAGAGAGGATGCCTGAAAAAGGAGGTCATCCAAGTAAGGAAAAAATTGCATCTCCTGGAACCTGCAAAAAGCAATCACAGGAGCGAGGAATTTGGGGAATACTCTTGGGGCAGCAGAAAGGCCAAACGGCAAAGCAGAGAACTGAAAATGCCAGGACGCAACAGAGAAACACAAAAACCTCCTGAAAAGGGGATGGATTGGTATATGGAGATAAGCATCCTTGAGATCCAAAGACACCATACACGCCTGAGAAAGCAGAAGAGGGAAAGTCTGAAGGGATAACATTCAAAAGGAAGGCACCTTCAGGAAAAGTATTTAGTTGAGAGAGATCTAGAATTGGTCTCCAAGTACCCTCTTTTCTGGGTACTAGAAACATCCTGGAGTAAAAAACCCTCCCCCTTTGGGACACAGTCACCTCTTGAATAGTACCCAAAGACAAATGGTCTCAAAGTACCTGTGGAAAGGAGAGCTGTTCCTGAGGGGACTAAGGAATACCTATAAAGAGGGAAGGGATTGCCCAGCAATGAAATACCCCCTGGTGGATAATGGACAGAACCCAAGAATCCTGAGTAATCTGTAGTCAAAAAGGGGGAGGGAGGAGGGGAAGGAGAGAGAGAGAGACGAAGAGATAGAGGAAAGTAACTGTGAAGAACAGGAAAGTCAGACAGCACCTGGTTTATCAGGAAAAGGAGACATCTGAGGGACAAGTCCGAGTACCCATCGCAGCAGGAGCCTGCTTGCCACCCTTTCTACCCTTAGGATGAAAGTGAGATGGTCTACGAACAAAGGCTGCCTTACTGGGGTGCTTTTTCTGAAATTAGGAAACAAACCTGCTTAAGTTCCTGTAAAGCCTTGCTCTTATCCTGAATGGACTTAAATCAGCAGTCTCACCAGGCAACTGCTTATTACTTAGAGCGGCAGCCATCAACTCAGCCTTAATATCATCAGGCAAAGGTTGAAACCAAAGCCAAGAATAACGTCTTCATCACTTACCCAAAAGCAGCAGCCCTAGATGAAGCATCTGCTTCATCATAACTACACTTGATGGAATGATGAGCTATCTGGGAAGAAGTCCCCAACAGAGAAAGGGCAGAAGTTTTACCCTCAGAGTCTGGAAGATCAGAAATAACCTGACAGGCCTTGGAAAGGAGAGCCAACAAGTACATGGACATACAAGTATGACAATTAATAGCCCTAAAAGCCAAGGTAGCAGAGGAATAAACCTTCTTGCCTAGCCTTTCCATAGTTTGGCTATTTTTATAAGATGGCAATAACATAGAAGGAAGCAATTAAGAAGGCTCGTCAGGAGCTACAGACACATGCAGTCAGCAGAATGACACTTGTACAAGAATTTACTGTCCTCAGGAACCATACAGAATCTATCAGACTTCTTGGGGGCAGGAGGCTGAGTCTGGAGCCATAGAAGCATTTGAAAATGAACAGCAGAAGGTCTTGGCGAATCCATCTGCAGAAACTCATAATAACTTTTCTGTATCTCAGAAACCCAAGCACAACCCCATTTAAAAAACTCCACCATCCTAGAGATAGTGTCCCCGAAAGAAATCTCTTCAAAGGGAGCATCAGGACTGGTAGATTCCTCTTCCGAACTATAATCGAAAGACAGGGAATCAGAGTAAGGAAGGGATTCCTCACCCGAATCAGCCTCCTCCTCAGAGGAATCCTGTTCTCTGCGTCTTTTAAGAGGGGTAGAGGAGCAAGGGGAGGTTGGAACAGAAACTCCCTGAGGAGGAGTTAAAGCCATCAAAGCACTAAACAAGTCCCAAGTGAAGGACTGCCATTCACTATGTGGATCCTTAGGGGCAGGAGAAATGTTTAATCTTCCGCTTTTTCTTCAGTGGGATGTCCAGCTTATAGAATTTAGAAAGCTCCAACCAGGACGGCATTCTATAATGGTAGTTGGAACTTCTCTTAAGATGTGAGGGACTCCCCCCAGCCCCTCGGACACAATCAGCCATGGTTCCCTCTGAACATCTGAAGAGGATGTCTAAGCATGTCTAAGGAAGCACTGAAGTCGGATCCCAGCTATCCTTCAACTCTGTCATGGCAGAGGACTCCAATGAGAAAGCTGGGCGAACCTCCGTGCATTCAGTCACGGTGGGAGAGACTTCCAGCGGTGGCTGAACAGCAGAAGATTCCGGTCTACATTTCTTGGCCGCCTTCTTCACAGATTGCTGTCCCTTGGACCAGGAAGTTCTCTCCATCGTACCCTTAGCAAGAAGTTTAAGACACTAGTTTTCAAGATAAAGTGTCAAAGAAGAAAGTCTACTATAAAGGGTCTTATGAATAAAGACCTGACAAATAGAGCAGGATGCACAATCGTGTGAAGCACCACTGCAAAACAGACGCTGTTCATGGCAGTCTTTATGGGGAATCTGTCTCCCACATTGGCATTTACCCTTCTTGGATGACATGAAACCCCACAAACATAATAAAAGTAAGATAAGTAAACAAAACCCCAATGGGGCACTTATCTGTAATGGCTTGGTGAACCAGCAACGGAACTGGCATTCAGACCAACCAAGAGATAGCGTTCGGATTGCTGGCAAAGAAGTTCTGAGGATGGTACGTCCAGACGCCACCTTTATGCCCTATGTTACTTAAGGAGCATACTTGTGATGTACAGCATACCTTAAAGCAACTTACAGACTTTGATATACTGGCTAGACATCAGACCGTCCTTGGGAGGGGATCACAATTGTAATGAATACTGCAACAGTGACTGCACAAATTACACCATGACATGACAGCATTACAGGCTTGGTTGCAGACGAACTGTAACAGAGGCACTCAAATTCAGCTTGTATTTTACTTTTTGGTAGTCAATAGGATTTGCCCAATGACCCCCCCCCCCCCATTTCAGATCATGGCTCATTCATTCCTCATGTAGACAAGACAACTCAGGACAGAATGAGAGCCCAGCTTACCTACTACTCAGGCTTATGATCCCATTCATTCTTCCCAGGAAGCAAATGTCAGGCAATAGGAAGTAGGGCAATCTGATGATTACACCTTCCTAACCTCTCCTCCCAAGAAGCAGTCTGAAGGATCAACGGCTACTACTGAGAAGTAGGCAAGCTACACTACTGTACACATGCCTCGAGAAACACACTTTCAAGTGGATGTTCAATCTTTTTTAATTCATGCATCTTCTAGGAACTAGGCCTAGCTCGTGTGTAAGGGGGAAGGGTTAAACGAAGTGTAAAGTTGGAAACCCAACAGATATATTGCCAGATACAGATTTCTTATTTTCCTTTATTATGTGTATGAACATACCCTTACTGCTGTTCTAATGAACAGGAACATTCGTCCATCTACCTTACTTAACAGAATAAGCTACTTGAAACTTCAAGACATCTTTATTCCTCCCACGGGGAGGGTATCAGAAAGTGAAAGTCTCCTAGATCTACTAGGTAAGCGGATTATTTTCTTGACTAATCCTTTGTTTCTTATGACAAAACTGGTGATAACTATTCTCCATCTTCTAGGCATCCAGGGCAGTGGAAAACATGACTCCTAGCAAAACAAAGTACAGTGGGGGCTTAAACTACAGTACATCTACTCTTACACAATGAATACGGCTCATACAACTGTGAAAAGGATTTCTTTCTAGTATTAACCACAGTAATCTTTTCACTGATAAGTAGCTAGCTACATGGTGTGGTGGTGATTACAGCTGCTCTCTAGGACTGTAGCAGCACATCCTACGCTGGTCATGGCTTAAAGATCATGTTTACAGTGTCTGAAAAGGTGGGCACAAAGATTCAGGACACGGCCTCAAATACTGACTGCTGACAGTACTGAGGGGGAGGGCAGACACCACAGCATAGATAATGCAATCAAAGGACACTTATAGCTTTTCCACTTCTCATAACAATGATGCAATTGACCAACCATGTTGTTGGAAGTACATTTCGAGATGATGTTTTATTGTAAACCCTCCTTGCCTGGCATGAATACAAGCAGCAGATCCAACTACCTGAATTTTCTTTGTCTTTGTTATACAGTAACTGAGGTGCCTACACACACTTGACAAGCATGAAGTTCCTTTCTGCCCTATCTAGCGAGTTGGGATAAAAATAGTAGATGTGTGGCTTGACAGAATTTCAATTGAGATACCATGTTGGGCAGGAAGGAGCACAAGGTTCTAAAATTTAACTTGTCTATGGAAAAATTAGCAGGGTTCCTTACAATTGAAGGGTTGCAGTTCACATACTTCTGATGAGCCATCTAAATCAATCTTCCAGATCAAGAAATTGAGTGCCACTGGAGAGCTTTACTCAAATGAGGCCAGACCATTTTTTTTTCTGCCACAAAATTAAAATTCCATGGGGGAGCAAAAGTAAGTGTAGAACCTCTGCCTCAACAGCTGCTTCAAAACAGCATATGTGCATGATAACGGGTCCCAGAGGAGGCAAGGAACAATGACAGTCTTTCACAGAGGCCTAGTAGGCAATCCTGGAAGGGCCCATGAATGCACCACAGGGTATCTTGCACATTAATCTCTATGGGTTAAAACCCAGAGATGCACCATGAAAAGAATCTCATCCATTTAAACAGATCAGATTTTGAGTGTTCTCCTGTATAAATTTACAACAATTCCAATGAAAACCAGTACTTAAATAGTTTAACTGCCTGAAAGCATCTATTCTGTCAATGTGAGGCAATTCAGGTTTAGGTGCATCTTTGTCCCCTTCCTTCTGGGTTAAAAAAAGTACAGCTGTACCGGTGATGCGGAGGTCTCCTTTTGCAGAACTTATGCAGCAAAAAAAACATTACGGTCCTAACCACAAAGGGGCTATGAGAAGGCCCTGTGTTTTATACTCTGGCCTTTTGTTACCCCCAGATATAAAGGGGAAATATAAGGGATTCACCTTCCCAAGGGATGAAAAAGGCATTCACAGAACACACTTCTCTGCATGGAAACCTGAAATACAGATAATCTAGCATGTAATTCAAAAGAACAGAGGAAGACAACCCCATCTTTGTTTTGAAGTCTGGAACACCTTAGCATTCACTATCCAGCCACAGCTGTTGGATCTGGTCCTCCTCAACCTGTCATGTAGGAGGCATGGAAGATGCACACTCATTTGAGATGCTTCTTTTTATAGGTTCATACTAGGCTATCTACCCTAGGGCATTTATAAGCCTAGCCAGAGTGTGTTTGGCTTTCGCCACCCATTTTAAATTAATTTTGCTATGCCCTTTTTCGAGGTTAGTATACTGTGTCTCTCACAGTGACAAAGGGATACCCGGGGTAAACCTACGATCTCCCATCCACTCATCAAGATTCCTCGAAGGGAGTCCATGAGGGACTCTGCCTAACCTGGACTGGGATTTTATTCCAGAGTGAAGGGAGCGCCTCTGGGTTATGAATCTGTCCCTCCAGCATGTCCTATTTATTTCAGTGCTGAGGTTCAAGTCTCTCGAGCGCAATAGCTCGATGGGATTTGGATTTTCTGAAGTGCAGCATGTCCATTAATTCCGGGTTGGACATGGCTTTATACGTCAGGCACAGATCGCCTCTGAGCAGGTGGTATGCCACTGAGTAGAGCTGGAGTTTCTTTAACCGGGCAGCATATGGCATCTGTTTGAGCCCTATGATCCTCTTGGTGAGGTACTTTTGGGGTCTTTCCAGTTGCTGCAGTTGTCAGGTAAGGTACATCCCAAAAGGGGCATTGTACTCAATTATGGGCTTGATGAGGGATGAGTAGAGGCACAATGACCTCCCCTGATCTAGATGTGAATCCCTTCATGATTAGGTGGGCTATATAAAATGTTTTTCTAACCACTTTGGCCACGTGGTTGTCAAATGAGAGACTGCTATCAACTTGGGTCCCCAGGTCCCTAATTACTTCTTCTGTACTTAATGGATTACCACCTATGTGGTAATTTGTGGGCACTTTGTTTTTGCCAAAGGGGATGACTATACACTTTTTGGCGTTTAGCTTAAGGCCATGGCGCTGGCGCCAGTTGCCTGTTTCCATGAGGCCCTTTTGGAGGATGCTTATGTCGGCTGGAGAGTCGATTATGGTGCCCAGTTTGCAGTCATCTGCAAACTTAGTCAGCCACAGTGCTTCCGTGTTGGCCTGTACCTCTGAGAAATACATACCGAACAAGAGAGGTCCCAGGACTGAGCCTTGTGGGACGCCACTTGTAACTGGTTTGGAGTCTGACATGGCTCCAGCAATTCTAACCATGTAGGTTCTTGTCCTTGAGCCAGTTTGCAACCCATCTAGTGACATGGGGGTTTATATTTAAGCTGGTGAGCTTATCTATAATGCCCGAGTGGGGTATTGTATCGAAGGCTTTTGCGAGGTCCAGGTAGGCTGTGTGGACCACCTTCCCCTAGTCAATGGCCTTGGTGACTGTTTCAAAGAAATCAACCAGGTTTAAGAGGCAGAATCTGCCCTTAAAGCCGAACTGGGTAGGATCCAGTGTCTGTAGGTCCCCAATATCTTTATGAGGTCCATAATGATCCTTTCCATAGCTTTGCAGACCAAGCTAGTCAGGCTTATGGGGCGATAGTTTCCAGGATCCGTTGAGGCACCACCTTTGTGGAGAGGGACCACTGTTGCTGTACGCCACTCTTTGGGTACATATCCTGTAGTAAGGCTGAGACTGAACAGTAGTTTTATGTTTGGGTTTAGCTCTTCTTGGAGTTCATGTAAGACGCAGCCCGGGACACCGTCTGGTCCCATTGATGCTGTGTTTTTTGCTTTGGAGAGGGCAGCTCTTACCTGAGCATCTGAGATGTCAGGGGGGCAGCACTCTGCTGGGATAAATATTTACCCTTTTGGTGGGGGGGAGGGGGGAGTTTGCGCTGAACCTGTCAGCTAGGACGTTGGCAATGTCTGTGGGTTCGGTGTATTTTTTTGTCATTTTGGACTAATTCTGAGCATATCTGGGAATTCCCACCCAGGTTCCTAACATAACTAAAGAAAGCCTTGTGATTATCCTTAGTATCCTGTGCAATTTCTCTCTCGAAGCTGGCCTTAGACGATTTTATGAGTGCCCGTAGTTTTTTGCTAATACTAATCAAAGATGCCTTCCTCTTTTTGGGATTTTGCTCTATCATGTAGTAGCTTCCTCCTTCTATTGTATAGTTTGTTTATGGCTGGGGTCCACCAGACAGGACGTCTGCCTTTGGAGGATTGGGTCTTGGTTTTATTTGGGATTGCATGATCAATGCATTTCTGAAGGTGTTCATAGAATGCGTTTATAAAGGATTCTGCGGTCTGGACCGTATTTTCCACAGGCCCGGGGGCTTTGAAGGATTCCACCTCGGTTTTGAGGAGTGTGAAATTTGTTTTAGAGAAGTTTTTCACTGTGGTTTTCAGGGCAGGGGGTGGAGTCGGGATGTGAATATCCAGAGAGATTAGTTTACGGTTTGATCTTACCAGTGAGGGATACACTTCTGGTCTGGAGCACAGAGTCCCCATGTTGGTGATGATCAGGTCCAGTATGTTTTCCCCTCTTGTGGGAGTGGTAAAGTACAGTTTTGTACCTACCATAAATGTAGATGTCCGATAGGTATGCATCTGCAGTCATAACATATGGGTTGTCCTGCCTCAGGCAGCCCTTCGGTCGGCCGGATTCCAAAGTCTGGGTCTGGCCTCGGCTGATGTCGCACTTTCCCCGTCAGAGCGTCTGGGGTATAAAAGCATCAGCCAACGCCATTTTCCTCAGTTTTTCTTGCCCCAGATGCCCTCTAGGAAGGCTAAATTTGGATAAATGCAGAAAAGTTCCAAACATTTGCAAAATTATATACATGTATAAACAAACAAATACACCATAACAGATTCCCCCAGCTAGCTAAAAGAGGGGTAAGTACCCTAGGAATACCACAGAGGAGTAGGAGGGAGGGTAAACCTGACTGCAGATGCATACCTATCGGACATCTACATTTATGGTAGGTACAAAACTGTACTATGTCCTTCAAGGATGCATCTGCAGTCATAACATATGGGTAGAATACCATAGCCAATCTGGGGGAGGAGGTACTAAGAAAAGGATGGTGTAGTTAAGATCCCCTGCAGGACTGCAGTAGCAAAACCTGCTCTGGATCTGGAGTATAAAGGTAGATTGTAATGCTTGGCAAATGTATGCACGGAGCTCCAAGTAGCAGCTTCTAAAATGTCCTTGGTAGCCACCGATCGTAGGAAGGCTGTAGTGGTGATCGTGGCCCTTGTGGAATGAGGCCTGATGTTTTCAGGAACTGTCTTTCCATGAAAGGAGTAGCAAAATCAAATGCAATTTCCTATCCATTTTGAAATTGTCTGTTTGGAAATTGCCTTTCCTTGCACCCCAGTAGCATATGCTACAAATAGTTGGTCAGTTTTTCTGCTAGTTTTTGTTCTGTCCAAGTAGTAGCGTAGTTGTCTGTGTATATCCAGGGTGTGCAAAAGTTTTTCCCCTCTATTCTGTGGATTTGGGAAGAACGTAGGCAAGTGAATAGCTTGGTTCAAGGATACCCTAGATACCACCTTTGGTATAAAAGTAGGATTGGTTCTTAGGGAAACTCTGTCCTGATGGAAAATAAGAAATGGCTGCACTGCCATTAATCCTTGTAACTCAGATACTCTTCTTGCTGAAGTTATTGCCAGAAGGAATGCAGTTTTCCAAGACAGAAACTGTAGATCCGCTGATGCTGCTGGTTCAAAAGGAGGAAGTGTCAGATTCTCCAGCACAAAGTTGAGATCCCAAAGCAGGTAGAGGGGGTGGTCTTGGAGGTTTAATATTTTTGATCCCTCTCAGAAATTGTCTGAGGAGAGGGTGTGAGAAAATAGGTGGATCCACATTGTATTCTGCTGAAATTGCTGAGGCATGAATCTTAATGGAAGAATAGGACAGGCCATTGTGGAACAATTCTGCCAAGTATTCCAGGATATGTGTCATGCTTGCCACTGACATCTGAGCCTTTTGATGTGCTCCAAATGAGAAATCTCTTCCATTTAGCTGAGTATGTCTTCCTTGTCGAAGGCCTGCGAGCCTCCAAGATAATGTCCTTCACCCTCTGTGATAAAACAGTTTGATTGGGATTTAAGGAATTTTCCAGGCAGTTAGCTGCAATGTTTTCAAGTTGGGATGCATGGTCTTGAAATTGTTCTGCGTCAGAAGAGGCCATAGGGGGAGAGGCCATGGTTTTGCCTGAGACATGCTTCTCAATAATGGATACCAGTGCTGCCTTGGCCAGTCTGGAGCTATCAGTATCGCTCTTGGCTGTTCCTCCCTGATCTTCAGTAGAACCTTGTACATCAATGGGAGAGGTGGGAAGGCATATACTTTTAGGGCTTTCCAGCTGAAGGAGAGAGAATCCACCCTCCAAGCTTGTGGGTGGTATGTCCTTGAGCAGAATGTCCTCAGTTGATGGTTGAGTGGGGAGGCGAACAGATCTCCGGCATTCCCCATGTCTTTGCTATGAGTTGGAAGATGTCTGGGTGCAGCATCCATTCGTGTGCCTCCATGGTAGTTCCGCTTAAGCTGTCTGCCGGTGTATTCTCTTTCCCTGGCACGAATTGGGACTGTAGTTGGATATTGAGTTTCAGGCATAGTTCCCATAGATTCATAGCCAGCTGGCATAGAGGGTAAGAGTGTGTGCCTCCCTGCTTGTTTATGTACCACATGACCGTGGTGTTGTCTGTCCTTATTAACAGGTGGCCTTGTTGGAGGAAGGGTTTGAAAGCCTCAATTGCATGCATCACTGCCAGCATTTCCTTTTGGTTTATGTGCATGCTTAGCTGTCCTTGAGGCCATAGGCCTTGGATACATTTGCCCTCCATGTGTGCTCCCCCATCCTCGGTCTGAAGCGTCCGTGGTGGTCTGCCTTGTTTTTGATTTGCTGAAAGGCAACCCTCTGTTGGACTGGCAGGCCTGAGCCCACCACAGAAATTCCTTTTGAAGGCATGGAATGATTGGTATCTAGGTTTCTAAACTGTGACTGTGTTGAGACCATACACTCCTTAGGTACCACTGTAATTTCCTCATATGCAGCCTGGCGTGTGGTATCAGAATTATGCAGGATGCCATGTAACCCAGGGCCTGCAGGATTTTCCTTGCAGTAAGCTGAGTTTGTCTTGTCAGAATCATGAAGTAATCTGGAAGTTGTTTTTGTTTTTCTTCTGTGAGAAAGGCCATTTGGGTGGCTGTGTCCAGAGCTGCACCCAAAAAGGTTATCCTTTGGGATGGCACTAGTCTTGACTTTTTGATGTTGACTGTGTATCCCAACGCCTGTAGCAGGTGGATGGCATAGGCCAAGTCCTTTATCAAATTTCCCTTGTTGTCCGCTTATATTAGGCAGTCGTCCAGGTATGGGTAGATTTGAATTCCCTGTAGTCTGCAATGTGCAATTACTGATGCCAGGCATTTCGTGAATACTCTGGGCGCAGTAGATAAGCCAAAGGGCAATGCTGAGAATTGATAATGCTCTGATCCTGCAAGAAATCTGAGGTGACTTCTGCAACTTGGTCGAATAGGGACGTGCAGGTATGCCTCCTTGAGATCTAGAGTCACCAGCCAAGACTCCTTGCCCAACATGGGAAGAAGTTGCTGTAGGGTCAGCATCTTGAATTTTGGCACAATGAGATAAGTATTCAGTGCGGACAGGTCGAGAATAGGCCTCCATTGATTTTCTTTTCTTGGTACAAGGAATAGTCTGGAGAAAAATCCTTGGCCTTGTTCTGAACATGGTACCTTTTCTATAGCTTTCATCTGAAGCAAATTGTTGATCTGTCTTAAAGCCTCTGCCCTCTGATTTGGTGGAAGGTTTGGCATTCCGTTTCTTTTTGGCAGTGTGTGGAAGTGGAACCTGTATCCTTTGTCTATTATTTGCAGTGTCCATGTGTCCCTTGTAATATGCCAGTTTTTTGAGAATAAAGCCAGCTTTCCGCCCAAGGGTGCTTCCAGTTGATCCCTGGTAGGCGGAATCAGAGTTAAGTCATTGAGCCTGTCCTGGTGTAGTAGTAGTTGTTGCACTACTCCTCTGGTTGGCAGGCTGCCACTGACGGCCTCTGTAGGAGCCCTTCGATTGACCTCTGTCTCTAGGGCGCCTGTTCCTGCCCCTGTAGGCTCTGACCGAGTCTGGAAAGGACTAATTCTTAGTAGGCCAGTTTCTGCTGAATCTCGGTGGTTGTACTTGCAGGAAATCTTTAACTGTTTGCACAGATTTTGCCTTTTCTTCAACCTTTTTAAGATCTCCTGAGCAGATGAGCCAAATAAATTTTGTTTTTCCATTGGAGCATCCCAGGTGTTTAGCTTTAACATGGTCTGGCAAAGATTGTTCCTTCAGCCAGGCATGCCTACGAATAACTGCCCCAGTCATAGCCGATCTAAATGAAGCCTCCAGTGCATCATAGCCACATTTTAAGAAATGATTACTAACCTGTTGTGAATTGTGTACCAAATCCTGAAGGGATTTACGGTCAAGGGGTTCAGGAGAAGAAAGTTTTATTCAGTTCATCTAACAAATACTCTTGGTACTGTATCATATGAAATTGACAATTTAATGCCCTGACAGAAAGAGTTGCAGAAGTATATACCTTCCTTCCCAATCTCTCTAAAGCTCTAGACTCTCTTTCAGAGGATAGAGGATTTTTGGCAGTGGCGGCCGCAACCCCTTTAGGGCCCTGAGAAATAGTTTCTGGGTCTGCAGAATGGGCTTTATACAAATGGAAATGAGAATCCGGGACCCTGTAGTATCTGTCAGGTTTGGCAGGGGCCGGAGGAAGAGTATCAGGGGCTGTACTGACATCATTGTACACATCATCAATTACATTCAGAACAGGAGGTATAGCTAAGGGTCTATGTTGAGGCAAATGCAAAAAGGTCCTTAATCTTTTTCTAGAATCAGAGAAATCCTGACCTTGCCATTGAAAATGCTCTCTCATGGAGTGTAGAGTCTCAAAGGAAAACTCTTCAGGAGGGGAGGCTGAAGGGATAGATTCCTCAGCATCTAAATCCTCTTAAGAATAAGCCTCCTCCTGGTGGTCTGACAACTCAGACCCACCCGTGGAATCTGAAGTGTGGGTCAGAGGGGTCAGTCCTGGGCCTTTTGTCCAGAGGAGGGTGAGAGGCCCTGTCTGGGTGAGGTTGTGAACCTCTAATTAAAGAAATAAGGTCCTCTGCAAGGCTGAGGATCTGAGAACTAGAGGAAGGCCTCTGGGAGGTAGTTTTGGTAGGCAAAGCTTTAGATAGTTTGGCAGCTTTAGCCCTACAAAAGGCCTTAATGGACATGGAAGCAGGGGGCCTAGCTGCCCCACGTGCAGTAGAAGAAATGTCCAAAGGTATGGTGTCGGACATTTCCTTAACACTGGTTTCTGTATGAAGTTCGGTAGCCAACTCAGCCGGGGCCTCCCGGGCCTCGGTGGTCGGATGAATGGGTTCGGAAGTAGGAATCTCCGAGGACTCTGTTTCGGCCGAAACAGAGACACTCGCGGTAGGCCTTGCCGTGGTTTCAGCCAAAACTGCGGGCCGTGAGTGTCTGTCCTTTTCCTTCCGTTTTTTCACCAGATGCGAAGTCGGAGTCTGACGGCATTTTATAAGCAAACCTGGCCCCAAAAAATTTCTCTGCAAACTCCGACCGACGTCTAAGAGTTCGTCAGTTGAAGGAAGCACAGGCTGAACAGGCCAATACGTCGTGGTCTGGGCCTAAGCAAGGAAGGCAGTAGGAATGGAAATCCTTATGAGGTATTTGTTTCCCACAAGTTAAACAATTATTTACTTTGTCTGACATCGGCTGAGGCAAGAAAGAGTCCCCAACGGGGTACTTAAATGTTTTTGAAGTCTTTGGTAGCTGAATTCACTGGATCTGACCTACCGGCATTTGCGAACAGCTTCTGCTTCGGGCACCGCGCGGCAAGAAAGACTGAGGAAAATGGCGTCGGCTGATGCTTTTATACCCCAGACACTCTGACGTCGGGGAAAGTGCAACATCAGCCGAGGCCAGACCCAGACTTTGGAATCCGGCCGACCGAAGGGCTGCCTGAGGCAGGACAACCCATATGTTATGACTGCAGATGCATCCTTGAAGGACATCAATTTGTTCCATAGCATTTGAGTTTATAAATTCTAGGAACCTTTGGGCTAGGGTGTTGGAGCTAGAGTAATGCTCCCAGTCTATGTTTGGGTAGTTGAAGTAGCCCAATATAATGGTGTTTGGAGAGGCCTTCACATTTTCCAGTGTTCTCAGGAAGGCCGAGTGGGGTTCCTGGGTTTGGGAGGGTGGTCTGTAGCAGGCTATAAAACTGGAAGGCAGTTTTACCCACTGTTAGTTGCACATGTATAGTCTCTGATGCTTCGTGCTGTGCCACCAACCTGGAGGTGTGGGTATCTGACCAATATTGATACTCCCCCTCCTTTTGTGGTACGGTCCAAGTTTTGGGGCCGAAAAGCATGGTACGAGGTATAAACCTGGTAGTGCTGGGGTGCTCTCGTGAGCCTTGAACCAGGTTTCTGTTACTGCACAGATATCGATGTTCTCCATGCTAAGGAGAGTTTCGAGTGCATGCATCTTGAGGTTTAGACTTCTGGTGTTGAGTAGCATTACTCTTAGTTTCTTATCCCTTGTGATACCTATGGAAGTGGGTTTGTCTTTTGAGCCTTGCCTAAAAAAGGCACAATATCCGAAAGCCCAGGGGTGACAGGTGCAAGCCATCCCTAGCGAAGCATCATGGGTCGTCGAGCATGTCATCCCAGGCTGACAGGCATTGGATCCCCTTTGAATGACACCAATACTTAAACCAATTGTTGAAATTGATCATCTTGTCTTCATATTGTGGCATTAATTCTTGGTGAGGGTAACATGCTACTCAAGGTCAGGGTCATACCGGCCTGGGCTACATGCTCAGAGAGCTCCTCTGTCTCTTCATGTAGTCCAGGGAGGTACGTCTCAGGTCATTCACACCAGCATGGACAATGAGTCATATTTGTACTTGCCTTGGAGTGATCCGAGTGCTTATGTGGCGGATCCTAGCGCCCGACAGGCAGCTCACCCTGACCTTCTCCTCATTTAGCCTGGTGAGCAGGACGTCAGTGTGCCTGATGATAGAGTCACCTATTACAAGTGTATCAGGTATGTTGTTTAGCCTCAAGGGCTGTGACTGTTCGGCACACTGGCTTTGTGAGCTAATGTGTTGTACGTGTTTTGTTTTGAGGTAGCGGTTGCTTGGGTGTCTGCTTTGGAGGTCTCTGCTGCTTAGGCAGATTTTTATTTAGAGCCTCCGAGTATGTTTTTGTGTGTTTATGTGTTTGGTTTGCTGTCGTGGTAGGTCTATGTGAGACTGGAATTGTAGTGAGCGTGGTTTCCTTCTCCTGACTGGTTTCGCCAGTACTGAGTTGAGAAAGCTTAGCCTCCAGTATGGCTATATGGTTGTATCTCTCATGTGTTGGAATTTGTTGGGAGGAGGAGAGGGTTTTCTGTGTACATGAGGCAGTTTAACATTGCCTCAAGATTCCCAGATTCACCAGCTGGACCAGAGAGGAGATTGACAACAGACCTTTGGACATGCTAGAATAGTACTGGGAATTCCTTTATAATTGAAAAAAAAGGGCCAATGGGGAACGAGGTACTCAAGGGGAGTTTGTGAGGGTGTAGTACTTTTAATATTTTAGTGCTGACTTATATAATTGCTTTAGTGAGCAAGTGCCAGGTAACAAATGCAATGTGTTACTGGTAACTTAAATGCAAAAACTACAAACAGTAACTTTCTTTCAAGTGAAACAAGGAAGTAAGTACAGGAAGCAATGCAGATATCACTAGGGATCCACAGAAGCGCTGAAAATCCGCATTTTAGGTGGAATTAGCGTTTCAGGGAAATAAGCAAACAAGCAGCATACAAATAAAGCTAGATTCAGCAGGCCTGGATCTAGTCTATGCTACAACAAACAAGGTGTACCAATTTCAGTAAGAAGCAGTTCAAATATGCAGGCACTATATGCCTTTAACCAGAAATTCCCAGCTCAGAAGGGCAGAGTCCAGTCTCTCCTCCCACAAGAGTGCAGACCACAAACCCTTTTAATGTAAAATAACTGGCCTGAAGCACAAGTGCTTAAACCAGAATTAATACACTTAGAATAACCGACATGGAGCCCTCAATCAGCAGTTCCCAACTTAGAAGGATGTAATCTACCTGTCCTGCCACCACAGTGCAGGCCACAAACCTTCCTAATGTAAAACAACTGGTCTGAAGCCCAAGTGCTTAATCCAAAAGACTTAGAATGATAGCTACACTTTAATCAAGTTACTACCAAGCAGTAATAAATACAATTGAGTACTTTAAATACCTGGATTAGTGCTCAGGTTATACAAACAAAGCTAGATTCAGCAGGCCTGGATCTAGTCTATGCTCCAGCAAACAAGGTGTACCAATTTCAGCAAGAAGCAGTTTAGATATGCAGGCACTATAAGCCTTTAACCAGAAATTCCCAGCTAGAAGGGCAGAGTCCAGCTTTTCAAAACATTTTTGAGAAATTTAATATACAATAAAATTAAATGAAATGAACTTTTTTTTTTTTAAAACAAATAAAATTAATTTTACAAGTAATAACAAACAATATAACTATATACAATATGTTCACAATAGATCAATACATTTAAAATAATTTATAAATATGTAAATGATATTTACTATAATATAGAACTACTTTTGTAAAAAAATCATATTTTATTCCAACTGTGAAGAGAAGCAATTTTAGAAATTCTATTCCCGATGGTTAGTTTTTCCAAAGAGACTTCATTAAGATTTTTAAATTCTTGTAAAGATGGAGAGGAATTAGATTTCCAATTTCTAGTGATAATTTTTCTTGCTATGGCTGGCATAATTTGAGATGCTTCTTGACGGATCATCTAAGCTAGTCTGAACATATGACAGAAAAAGGTAACCCTCATTACTTGCTTATACAAAGGATTGTGATACTGTCTCCAATCACAAACTCCCTAGCTGCCAGATTCTTGAAGATCTTCGGGGTCACAATCAGTATCTTCGACATAGCCTTCTTTATACCAATGCTACAAGAGAGTTTACCTTAGGTGCCCTGTCTCCCTGACAGGATGAGGCATCCACCAGAGTCGGCATTCCTTTCAAAGTTACAAAGTATCCCATGATTTATTTCCATGCACTTACAATCAGGTGAACACTTCTAATGTAAGGAATCAAGGGGAATAGCATTTGCGGTACATAACTGGGTTACTGCCCTAGGTTTCTGAAACACAACAAAGTGGGGAGCTGATACAGCAGAGGTCTCTCAGCATTCTGGTTGCCAAGGTCCTCCATAACAGATTTGTACTGAGCTAGCCAAAATGAGTGATCCTGTTCACTGGGCAAGAACAATATGCCATATTCTGGATCCAATTAAGTGCCTTAAGGAAAGTCTTCCTTGCAATAAGGTTTGACTATTCAAGCTCAGACAGCCTACTAGTTCAGCAGTGAATGGTATACCTTAGAGACCATTTAAAGTCCCTCCACTGATGTTGCTTGAATTATGCTGCGACAAAGGAGGATATTGGCAGTACAGCTATCTGGAATTTTATAAATGTGTATCATTTGTGAATATAAACATGAGTGTAGGCTAGTAGCTGTAGTATAGTCCCAATTCAGATTTGCTGTCTCTGGGCCTGTGTTTTTGCAGTGGTTGTTCTGAGCACATGCCCAGGCCATCTTGAATTAGCAGAAGCCTTTCTTTACCTTCGTGGCAGGATTGTAATGATTGGCTGCTGGAGGTTGGATGGTCTTGCTGTTATACTTGGTGGCTTTGCAGTTGCCCACCCCTACTGCAAATTTGATCTGGGACACTCCTCCCAGTCTAGTGTCATTAGCTCATTCTACCTAATACAGACAAAACATTTGAAAAGGCCAACCCACTTAGTTCCTAACCTTGAATTATCTTCTGCTTCTCCGCTCTCCCTTTCCTTTACAAAAAAAAAAAAAAAAAAAAAAAACTTTGTTAGAATCTCCCTGTGTTATGCTCAACTGTAACAAAAAAATTAAGCTGGTTTCCTGCCTTTCCTGTAACTAGTCTAGTCCAGATACAGATTTGCTATATCCAGGACTGTTTGTAAGCTGCTGAGCCTCCCAAGCCGGTCTGTGTTGGAAGGAAGCCTGCTAGCTTATCAGTGGGAGTGGTAAGCACTAGGTAACCTACCACATAAGGAGTGGTTCTGGCCCAGAAATTTTAGTTATTGGCAGTTTGGGCAGTTTTTCCATCTCTCTCAACTTTCTGATTTAAAAGCCTGCATTTGCACTTGCTTCCCCCCTTTCCTGTAACTAATTTAGTCCAGATACAGATTTGCTGTATTCCAGGACTGTTTGTAAGCTCCTAAGCCTTTCTATGGTGGACGGAAGCCTGCTAACTTATCAGTGGGAGTGGAAAGCACTAGGTAACCCATCTACCTCATAAGGAGTGGTTTCTGGCCCAGAAATTGTAGTTGCTGGCTATTTGGGCAATCTTTCCATCTCTCTCAACTTTCTGATGTAAAAGCCCTCATTTGTACTTGTTTGCTTCCTGTACCTAGTCTAGTGCAGATACAGATTATTAGTTTTAACACTTGAATTTGCTTATTCGTGCTCAGCACTTATTCAGAACTTGAAGTAAGCACTAAAGCTACAAATTACTACAGCACTCAACCTTCCTCATTACCTAGAAGAAAACAGTTTTTGTACTTACTTTTCTCACTTGCTTAGAGAAATACAGCTTTGGCATAAAAGTAGGGTTAGTTCTTAAATACACCCTGTCTGGGTGGAAAATGAGTAAAGGTTCCACTGCCATTAGTGCCTGTAATTCTGAAACTCTTCATGCTGATGTTATTGCCAGGAGCAGAGCAGCTTTCCAACAGATATATTTTAATTCTGCTGTGTTGGCTAGCTCAAATCAAGGTAAAGTTAGCTTCTCCAAAACAAAGTTGAGGTCCCAAGTGGGAGTAGGTGCTCTACGGGGAGGTCTTATGTTTTTAGCCCCTCTGAGGTACTGTTTTAACAGAGGATTGGAGAAAATTGGTGGATCCATGTTGTAATGAGCAGAGATGGCAGAGGCGTGGATCTTGACAGATGAGAAGAAGAGTCCTTTGTCCAACATCTCAGTTAAGTATTGTAGTATCTGAGGAATGTTTGGGACAAGAGAGTCAAAGGCTGTAAGCTTGGTTCCAGGCACAGAATCTCTTCCATTTATCCGAATAGGCTTTCCTGGTACTAGGTCTTCTGGCCTCCAGAATGACATCCATAATAGCTTTGGAGAGAGGCATTGCTTGCTTGACTAAGGAATCTTCCATGCAGCTAGGTTTAAGGTCTTTAGCTGGCTGTGTAGTATTTGTTTGTTGTGCTGAGTCAGCAGATGTGGGATATGAGGCAAAATCCATGGTGGTTCTTGTGCTAAACTCCTTAAGATTGGGTACCAGTGCTGGCGTGGCCAGTCTGGTGCAATCAGGATCATCTTTGGCTCTTCCTGCCTGGCTTTTGAGTACCTTTGGCAGGAGGGGTAGTGGTGGGAAAGCGTATACTTGTAGGTTCTCCCAGCTGAGAGGGCATCCACTTTCCATGCTTGTGGATGGTTAACTCCTTGTGCAGAATTTTTGTAGCTGGTAGTTTATTGGGGATGCAAACAGATCTATTGCCCGGGCTCCACCATTTCTGTGTTATCATTCTGAATATTTGTGGATTCAACTCCCATTCGTGGGGATCCATGAAGTTTCTGCTTAAGTCGTCTGCCAGTGTGTTTTTGTCTGCTGGCAGGAATTGTGCTTGCAGATGAACTTGGTTTATAGCTGTGTTCCACAAGGTCATAGCTTGTCTGCATAGGGGGTAGGAGTGAGTGCCCCCTTGCTTGTTTATGTACCACATAACTGTGGTGTCTGTCTTTAGTAGTAGTTGTCCTGGATGCAGCAGGTCCTTGAAAGCTATAAGCGCATTTTGTACAGCTAGCATCTCTTTTTGATGTGAAGATGCCTTTGTTCTGCAGGCCATGTGCCCTGAATACATTTGCCTGCCATGTGTGCTCCCCAGGCGTAATCCGATGCATCTCTTGTCAGTGTTTGCCTGGCTGTGGGTTGTGTAAAGGCTGTCCTTTGTTGAGGTGACAAGCTTGAGCCCACCACTGAAACTCCTGTTGAAGGCAAGGGATTAGTGGTATAACTGTTACCAAACATTGACAGTGTTGAGACCCTACATTCTTTAGGTACCATTGTAGTTTCCTCATATGCAGTCTGGCATATGGAATTAGTAGTATGCAAGATGCCATGTATCCCAAAGCCTGCAGAATTTTTCTTGCAGGGAGTTGGTCTTAGTTGCCATCAATTGAAAGCATCAAGTCAGTTGTCCTTGTTTGTCTGGCATGAGATAAGCCATCTGGGCCGTTGTGTTCAAACTGGCACCCAGGAATATAATCTCTTGTGAGGGCACTAGTTTTGATTTCTTTTCGTTTACTGTGTACCCCAGGCAACTTAACTTTTTTACAAACGCCAGATGCTTTAGAAGAATGTCCTTTCTCTCTGCTTGAATCAGGCAGTCGTCCAGGTATGGATAAATCTGAATTCCTTTCTGTCTGCAAAATGCAATTACTGGTGTCAGGCACTTTGTGAAGACCCTGGGCGCAGTAGATAAGCCAAAGGGCAGTGCAGAGAATTGGTAGTGCATTGAACCCGCTATGAATCTGAGGTATCTTCTGCAGTTTTGTCTGACAGGGACATGCAGGTATGCCTCTGAGGTCCAAGTCACGAGCCAAGATTTCTTATCCAGCATGAGAAGAAGCTGCTGCAATGTCAACATTAAGAATTTCGGAACATCCAGTAAGTGTTTAGAGATGAAAGATCCAGAATGGGCCTCCGGGCTTTGTCCTTTCTGGGTACCAGAAACAGTAGAGTAAAATCCTTGTCCTTGCTCCTGTGATGCTACCTTTTGAATAGCTCTCATATCCAAGAGTGCTGCAATTTGTTTTTGAGCCTCTGCCCATTGATTTGGTGGCAGGTTTGGCATTCCTTTTAACCTTGGCAGAGTGTGAAAGTGGAACCTGTAACCTTGAAATACAATGTTGAGAACCCATTTGTCTTTGGTTATCGTTTGCCAGTTGTGGTAGAAGAGTGCCAGTTTTCCTGTCAAGGGGGCTGCCAAGAAGGATTTGTTTGGCAGCTATAGTGGGAAGTCATTGGAGCTGTTTTTTTATATGGTTGGGGCCCGTCTTCCCCTTCTTTCTGGCCTGATGCAGCCCATTGTCGAGGCCTGCAAGTAACTTGTGTTTGACCTCTACCTCTTGGACGTCTGTATCTTACCCTTTGAGGTCTGTCTGTAATTGGAAAGGACCAATTCTTAGTTGGGCAGTTTCTGCTAAATCTAGGAGGCTGAACCTGTAAGAAATCCTTCACAGTTTGCATAGATTTTGCCTTATCCTCCATTTTCTTTAATACCTCTTCTGCCTTAACTCCAAACACATCCTGCTGCAAAGGTGCATCCAATAATTTTGCTTTAACAAGATCTGGTAACGTACATTCTTTTAACCAAGCATGTCTTCTAATGACAGAGCCTGTAACTGCTGCTCTGCAGGAGGCCTCTAGAGAATCAAAACCACATTGCAAAGTATGCTTTCCCACTTGTAATAAATCCTGCATTTCTTTAAAATTAGGAGGATTGGATTCTGGAAGCATTTTTTGTTTTAACTGGGACAGTAAAAAATTGCTGATATTTTAGCATGTGAAACTGGCAATTTAAGGCTCTCATTGCTGAAGTTGCAGACGTATATACCTTCTTTCCCCATCTGTCTAATGCTCTGGAATCTGTCAGAGGGAACTGGATTCTTGGCTGATGAGGCCTTAACTCCTTTGGGTCCCTGAGAAATAGTTTGTGTCAGCTACAGGGCTTTTATACAGAAATTTATGTGAGTCAGGGACTCTGTAGTATCCATCAGGTTTAACAGGGGCTGGAGGTAAGGAATCAGGATTTAAGCTGGATTCAGTATACACATCATCCACAATATCTAACACTGGCGGAATAGCAAGGGGTATGTGTTGAGGTAATAAAAGGAAGTCTCTGAGCCTTTTCTTGGATTCTGAATAATCCTGGCCTTCCCAGTGGAAATGGTCCCTCGTGGTATGTAGGGTTTCCCCAAAGGAGTAGTCCTCATGCTGTGAGGCTGATAGAATTGATTCCTCAGCATCAGAATCCTCATAAGGGAGGTAAAGAGTATCCTAGGTCTGAGGATGAATCAGAAGAGATGTACACCTGGACGGATGAGTCAGTCTGCATCCTGTCTAGGCCTTTTATCAGGAGGGGGATGGGACCCCCTGATCAGAGTGATTAGGTCTTCGGCCATTTTGAGCATTTGTTTCTTAGGCATGGAAGCCTGTCCTGGAGAATGCTGTATTTGTTTCTTTGACTTTAAAGAAGGCTTAGACTTAGCTGAAGGTTTAATGCTTAACTGAGTAGGTCTGAAGACACCCTCTGTAGCTGTGGGTTGCTCAGCTACTCCGGATCCCTCTGAAAGGTTAGTCTCGTGAAGAACTTGTGCGTCCGAAGGCCCAGCCATCTCCATGTGAGAGTCAGAGGTGGCTTGAGGTTCTACAGAAGCGGTAGTCAGGGGCTGCGAAGGCGCCTCGCTGAAAACTGGAGAACCGGCGACTGGCCTAGAAGAGGCTTCGTCAGATTTGGGCCTCTGATGCCTATCCTAGTCTCTGCGCTTTTTGTGTATTCCGGTCGTCGGAAGTTCCAACGGCATGGTATACTTGAATTTTCTACCAAAATAATGTCAGGCAAAATCAAACAGACGTTTAATAGTGCGCTTGTTAAACCTAGCACAAAACCGACAACCAGTGACGTCGTGGTCAGAGCCTAGGCATGGGACACAATACGAATGGAAATCCTTATGAGGCATTTGCTTCCCACAAGCAATACAGTTATTAACTTTTACTGACATTGGTCTGAGGCAAGAAAAAGTTTCTCCAACAGGGTACTTAGCTTTGTAGAAGACTTCGGTTCTGGATTCGGAATGAAAATCTCAGGAGACTGCCGAACAGCACTTGCGAACTGCTTTTGCTTTGGGCACCGCGCGGCAAGAAAGACTGGAGAAAATGGCATCAGCTGCATCTTATATACCCCTGTCGCACTGACGTCAGGGAGGAGGCAACAGCAACAGATGCAGGACCAAGACTTTGGAACATGGGACGACTGGGGAACCGCCTGATGGCAGGATATCCCAAGTGTAATGACTGCAGCAGTGCAACACGAACATTAAGGAGAAGGTTACTGTCAGTTGCCAGGATCCGCCACATAACCCACGCACTCAGGTCACTCCACAAGTACAAATATGACACTGTCATTGTCCATGTTGGTGTGAATGACCAGAGACGTACCTCCCTGGACTACATGAAGACACATGGAAGAGCTCTCTGATCTTGTAGCCCACGCAGATATGATCCTAACCCTGAGTAGCATCCTGCCATCGCCCAGAATGATACAGCAGTACAAGGATAAAATGACTTCAACAATTGGATAAGCTTCGGGTGTCATTCGAAGGGGATCCAGTATCTGTCTGCCTGGGACCACATGGTCAACAGACCATGATGCTTTCCCAGAGATGACCTGCACCTGTTTCCCCTGGGATTCCAGATACTGGCTAAGGCTTTTGCCGGCCCCATAGTGCCTTTTTTTTAGGCAAGGTTCAAATGACAAATTCACCACCGTAACAGGAACAGACCAGCAAAACTGAGGGTAATGCTACTCAACGCTAGAAGTCTAAATCTCAAAATGCACACATTCGAGGCACTCCTTAAAATGGAGAACATACATATCTGTGCACTGACTGAGACCTGGTTCAAGGCTCCACAGAGCACCCATGCATTACCAGGCTGTAACTCATACCACACTTTTCAGCTATCTAACCTGGACCGAAACACCAGAGGCAGAGGGTGTGTCCATATTCATTAAGGATAGCCACACCTTCAGGCTAGTTGCTCAGCATACTACATCTGCAGTTATCCAAGTGCAACTAACTGCAAAACTGCGATCCAAATTGTAGCTTGCTATAGATCCCCCACCATGCCCCAGGATTCCCACTCCTTTTCTTGATGTACTGGAAAATATTGGGGTTCAACCACTCTAATAATGGGTGATTTCAACTACCCCCACCATTAACTGAGAAAACTACTCATGTACCAACTCCGTAGCTCAACGCTTTCTGGAAATCATAAATTCCAATGCCCTGGATCAACTTATCCACACCCCAACCAGGGGCAAGAATATCCTAGACCTAGTCATTACCAACAAGAGTGACCGGTGTTCCACACCTGAAGTCAACTGCTGGTTGGTCAGATCCAATCATAAGCTAATCACCCTAGATATCCACATCTCACCCCCCCCCCCATGAAGGAAACCACTGTAAAAAAATTTCTCCAAAGCCAACTTCATGCTTAAGACAGAAGTGTTGAACTTCATGACACCCATGCAGATAGACAACACAGTCAACTGCTGAATCCTACACAAATACTCTGTATAAGCACTTACACAAGTGCATGGATCGTGCTATCCCAAATAGAACCAAGATGCTATCCTCCAAAAAAGGAGGCCAATCTGATGGTCCTCTGCTACACAAACTATACAACAGAAGGAAGAAACTGTTGCAAAAGACAGTAAAATCCCATGAGTGGAGGAGCTCCCTGGTCAGCCTCAGTAAGAAGCTGAGATCTCTTATAAGATCCTCCAAAGCTAGCTCCAAAAACAAAACCCCACTGATGCTAAGGACAACCACAAAGCATTCTATAGATATGTCAAGAATCTCAATGGCAACACCCATATCTACTCTAGTTATAGCACAACAGCACGAAAATTATAGAACCAACTGATATTGCCAACATCCTGGCAGACAGGTTCAGTGCTAACTTAACCCCACCCCCCGCTCACCCCCTAAAGGGCCCGTATCTATACAGGAAGAATGCAGAGTCCCTGTAATTACAACTATGCAGGTAAAAGCAGTGCTCTCTAAAGCCAAAAACACAGCATCCATGGCACCAGACAACATTCCAGGCTGCGTTTTACACGAACTTCGGAACGAACTGGCTCCCCACCTAATCACCCATTGTTCAATCATAGCCTCACATCAGGCTTTGTGTCCATTGAATGGCACACAACAGTTAATACACTCCACAAAGGGGGAGCCACCACTGATTACGGGAACCATCTCCCTATTAGCCTGACGACCCTGGTCTGCAAGGCCATGCAAAGTATCATGAAACTCAAAGATATTGGTAACCTCCAAACTCTGGACCCCACCTAGTTGGGGTTTGTGAAAGGCAGACCATGCCTCCTGAACCAGATAGTCTTCTTTGTGGCAGTCACCAAAGCCGCAGACTAGGGTAAGGTGGTTCACACAGCCTATCTTGACCTTGCCAAAACTTTCAACACCATCTCCCATTATGAAATTATAAACTCACTAAACTAGGTATAAATCCCTACATCACAAGAGAGGTTGCCAAGTGGCTCACTGACAGAACCCACACTGTAAAAGTTGCAGACTCCAAATCTGACTTCATACCACTGACAACTGGAGTACCACAGGGTTCAGTCCGGGGACCTCTCCTGTTTGGTACCTACTTCTCTGAAGTACAGGCCAACACAGAAGGCCTCTGGCTAACGAAGTCTGCAGATAACTGCAAACTAGGAGCCATAGTCTAGTCCCCAAATGATGTGGACATCCTACAGAAGGGCCTCACTGAGACAGATGCCTGGTGTCACAGCCAGGGCCTAAAGCACAATGAGAAAAAGTGCATTGTCATCCCCCTTTGGTAAAAACTCTGTACCCATGAACTACCACATAGGCGGCAGTCTACTTAACGCTGAATGTGTGATAAGACCTTGGAACCTAGGTGAACAGTAGTCTCCCCTTTGATAATCACATTGCTACAGTAGTCAGGAAATCCTACGTGGCACATCAAAAAAGGGTTATCATCCAGGAAAAAAAGAGGTCACTGTTCCCCTCTACTCGCCACTCAGACCCATTACAGAGTACAATGCCCCTTTTGGAATGTACCTCACAAGACATCTACAGCAGCTGGAAAGGCCACAGAAGTACCTAACAAAGAGGACTACTGGCCTCAAACAGATGAATTACACTGACCATCTCAAAAAAACTCCAGCTTTACTCTGTGGCATATCGCCTACTCCAAGGTGATCTCTGCCTAACATATGAAGCTATGTCAAACCCAGAGCTGTTGGACATGCACCTAAAGAAATCCCAATCCCTCCAAGCTACACACTCTAGGGACCTAAACCTGGTCACCACAATAAAAAGGACATGCTGGAGGGATAGATTCCTGTCCCAGAGACTCCCCATATTCTGGAACAAGCTACCCATCTATGTCAAGCAAAGTTCCTCATTAGCACTCAAGAAAAATCTTGATGAGTGGATGGGAAATAGGAAATACACCCCGGGGATCACTTCTGTGGCTCTGCTCGACAGGGGCACAAGAAAATAACTTTCTTGGGTGGCATAAGCCAGGAAACCTTGTTGGCTAGGCTTACTTAGGCCCATGGGCCGATACCGTAGTACCCACCTATGATCCTATAAACCTATGAACCTATTTGTGTAGGATGCTTGTGCTGCAAATGTACTGGAACTGTGTATCATGTGCATATCAAACTAGGTTTGCACAGATGTGCATGCTGAAAAGAATAAGTGCTTGTGCTCAAAATGTAACCACAGCATGTCCTACTGTAATAGAACAGAAATGCACTATTGTAACTGTTTTAATTTAAATGTATATGTTTTAACAGTGGAAACTGGAATACAGGAGGTCAACTTCAGAAAAATAACTGAAATGAAATTACTTTATGGCTAGACCATAAAAAGATGGTATCTTTCAGTTTCAGTGCAGCGAAAGGCGAAGTCTATACTAGGGAGCTTTCTGTATTGTCTTTACAGTGAAAGAAAACAATTGTTTTAGGACTTCCAGCATCTGCCAAAGATCTGAGGTCTATGTATTTTCACAGGAAGATGCTAAATACTGCTAGCTTCCAACACTGGGGGGCGGGGGAAGGGGGGTCACCTAAAATAGACATGACAAGAAATGTCACTCTGCAAGCTATCCCAGCAGTAATATTTGAGATATTAATTTAAGTCGTCTTACAGAGACAGCATTCTGTATTCTGTCTTGGACCTAACCAAGAACCATTTACCATATTCTGTCTTGCTCTAATGATTGCTCTGATGAAGTTTCTAGGGAACAGTATTATTCTCTTGGATAAAGTCAGGAATATAATAAAGCTTAGACTAAACATTTTTCTTTATCTGAGACGGTCATGAAATGCTGTTTCAAACATTACCTGTGGTTTTGAACTCTGTCACTGTCAATATACAGTTAAGTATTGCCTTGTTCTTTTATTATTAAATATATTTAAATCTTAAATATCTCTATAAAGATCAGTCACAATGCAAGTTCTGAGAGTACTTGCATATTTACTTTGTGACACTGTGGGCCTCACAGCCTTGCTCTTGGTCAAACTAGAATTGGTGTTAACATTAAAATTACACAGTAAGACTGGACACCCTTTGTTAAGGGCCTTAAAGTAGCTGATAAAGAGTTAGCTGGTGGCAGTGATAACTACCTTATATAGTCCGGGCAAAAGGGGGCATAGCTAGTAAATCTGTGGCTGCATTTTCCAGGTGTGTGCGTGTCTCTCTGTGAATCAAACCTCAGTGTGTGTCAGCTACTTGGGCAAGGACACGAAACACTGGTTGGACAGAGAGGGTGCTGGAGGCCTTGGCTTGGCCACTCAGCTGAGATCTTAACTCTAGGCTGTGCCAGTGGGGAGCCTTATCGGGGATCTGGAGAAAGAGGGAGAAACCAGCCCTGGACTGACTATGGTTTCTGTATGCTCTTAAGGGAAATTGCACTTGATGCACAGAGCTGCATCTGGAAATACAATGTACACCTTGTCATCCTCTCAGTGTATGTCCCCTACTGTTGCCAGTGGTGAGGATCAAGGAATGAGGCTCCTTGATTACTGGTCTGGTGGTGGGTCATCATACAAGCAAATTAGATTAGGAGTAAAAATAGATTCCTTGCATCCGGAGGTCAACACTAACACTGAATTTTATGAATAAACTGGTACTTGAGAGTAGACCACCAAAAACAAAGTGAACTGCAAGTTTTGTCCTCAACCTCTTGTACTTAATGTGGTTTGCATGAATGGTAATGGGAAATGAAAGCTGCATTCTTGCAACAGTGACTGAAGAGACATCAAGAGAAGTATAAGCAATGATTGCAAGGTTAAGTCTAGAATTGGCCTTTAGTGCTCATCTTTTTTTCCAACAGTTTTAATGATTTGCAATAAAATAATTCTGCCCTGGTTTAGTAGGAGGACTTTACAACACCACGTCTGATCCAACAAGATGGAAGGCATTCCCACGCACAAACAGACAAAATTAGTTTGCAGCCTGAAGCAATTATTGCTTAAGCATGTCTAAATTCATATCTGAGCATTTTTTTTTTATGCAGGACACCCTGCTACCCAGCGAGTGAGCCTGAAGGATGGAAGGAGGGGGAAGGGGATTGCAAGTAGTTAATACTGCCATAGGATGTACGACACTTGTCTACCACCCCTCCATGCTTGAGTCTTCTCAAAGACGCTCTCATTTGAAACAATTACATTTTGGGAGAAATGGAAAACAGCAACAGTCAATCCCTATGCAAAAAGTTGTGCCATCAACAGATCCTGGAAACTACATACCCATTAAGCATCAGTCTCACATGCAAAGCCATGAAAATGATAGATAGTAACAGTAAACCTCAAGACACTGGGCTCAAAACAATCTAATTTTGTCAACGGCAGATAATGCCTAATCAACCTGGTGAACTTTGGGAAGGTCACAAAAACAATGGGTGAGGACAAAACAGTTCACACAGCCTAGTTTGACCTGGCCAAGGCATATAATAACCACACTCAGGCCCTGTTGACAAACTCAAGAGGCTAGGTAGAAACATTCATGCCATTCTGTGGACAGCCAGCTGGCTCACAGACAGGACCTAGGAAGTTAGAATTACTGAGTCCACCTCTATAAAGACACTACTCAAATGGAGACCCTCAGGGATTGGTCTCGGGACTGCTCATTTTTGGCATTTACTTCTCTGAAATAAAGGCCAATGTTAAGGACTTCTGGCTGACCAAATCTGCAGACGATTGCAAATTAGGAGCAATCACAGAATCCCCCACTAATGCTCGCCATGAAGGGCTGATACAAATAACTTGCGTCAGAGGCATGCACTAAAACTAAATGCCAAGAAATGTATAACAGTATAGTTACTGAAGTCATTCACCCTTAGAAACAATCATATTGACAGCACACCACCAAGAGTCAATGCAGTAGTCAGACACACACAGACACAAATAGAAATCTAGCCTTTGATCTTAGTGTGTCTATAGTGGTGAGGAAAGCATTCTGTGTTGTACAACTTAAAGGTATGGCACCCAGGTCCAAGGAGGTCATTGTTCCACAGAATTTAGCATGCATCAGACCTATCACTGAGTAAACTGCCCCCACTGGTATGTTCCTAACCAGGAATATTCAAAAATCACAACATCCACAGATGTTCCTCACCAAGAGAATACAGGGTATACGTATCATGTCCTATTCAGACCACCTCAAAGACCTAATTCCTGTATTTAGTCTCCAACAGGCTGCTGAGGGGAGATCTATGCCTGGCACACAAATCAGAGGGCAGCTGCCTATGGCACAGTCATGTACAGGACTGCATGGATTAAACTACACAATTTCTTTATTTAAAGCTCAGCTTCTTAACGTCCACATTAAAGCTTTTTTTGGAAAATTTTCATCTGAACTATTAAATAATCTATAAGAGGGATAAGTTAGTGCAAAGAATTAAACAAGTCTGTCTCCTATCCCTAAATAACAAAAGGAATTATCCATCTTTTTCTGTTCCCTTTTTCGAAGATCTAAAACTTGAACAAACCCATCTAAGAAACAATATAAAAAGTAATGGAGAGAAATAAAAGGAGATAGATCCCAAGAACTGTCCTTTCAAAAGGAAACTTAGTGGGCATCTATGCCTCCCCCTCCCTCATTCCTCTCTTCACCCTGCCAATTCTTAAACTGCAGGTGCTAGCTCCAATGGCCTTTACTACTTGAAAATAAAACTTTTTTTTTTTTTTTTAGAACTCAGGCATCTGAAGCTAATCAAGTACTATTACAAGCTTCAATGGAAATCTCCACCTCGCCATCAAGGATCTTCCTCCATAAAATCCATCTGTTTTGTCAAGTACTGTCAGACTTATCACAGGATAACAGAACCAGTGCCTCCTTACAAAAAGGCAAAGGCTTTTATTCAAAAACATTCCTGGTTACCATAAAGAAGGCTTGGGAGACTAGTTATGAAAAATCCAAAAGCGAAACTTTCTTTTGGTACCAAAATTAAAGGATAATAACGCTTCAGACCCCCCCACACTTTTGTTTGCCCAAGATCTTCATAGCCAACCTAGATTTTAGATGCCTACCGGCATATCCCAATTAAACTACAAAGGCATTACTTAAGATTATTTGCAATGGGATTAAACTTGGAATTTACATCTGTCTTTTGGTCTTTCCACTGCTTCAAGGTTCCACAAAGTGTCTAGCCCACATCATAGCCTTTAACAGACTTTAGGGCAACCATATTTTTCCATATATGGATGATTGCTTCAGCAGAGCCCCCTATGTCCAAGACTCACTAAAAGCTCTTCAAATTAACTGAGCATCTTTTCAGCAGACCAGGTTTCAAACAATCTGAATAAGTTCTGTTTGAATCCCTCTTATTAATCTATGTTTCTATACTGGTCTAACAGACTCCTCTCTATCATCTGCTTACTTCTTTTTATAGTAGTAGTAGTATCCTTCAAGCTCTTTTTTAACATTATCTAAAAAAACTTGTTTTCAAGCACGAGATCTCAAAATTCTGGGACACTACTTCCTCCATTCTAAGGGCACCATTTACCAGCCTACTTGAGAACCCCTGCGTGCAAAAGAGATGGAAAAAAAAAAGTAACTGTGCACTTCTCTTCCCGCTCAATCACGACAAACTTTTCAGACTTTGCATGGGGTGACACTTGCCAATTTATAAGGCACCAAGGTTCAGGTATTCTGGAAGCCTCAATTCAGCAGCAATCCCAAAATCAAGGAGATAATGGCTCTAATAAAAGCAATTAAGAACTCCCAAGTCAGCAGTAGACTATTACCACTGTTGCTGCAGTGATGTAATACAAACACAAGGAGGTACATAATTCCAGAGTCAAAGCTTTTTGATAAATAGTAAGCCTACAGGTATGTTTCAATATGGTAACTGCGTTACTTGTAAATACATTCATACAGGAAAAAAATAACTTTTTTCAAATACTGCAATGTCACAGTGCATTCTAAGAGCCATTTTAATTCACAAAGTGTAAACATACTGTACATGCAGGTATCCTACAACTGCGACTGCTTTTACATTGGTAATACCTGCAGAAAAATGTTGGCCCACATCAAGGAACATAATGTGGCCAAATAGGCCTGGAAACACCAGTAATGCTTTAGGGAAATGGTGAGTCTTACAGGCATTTTGTTTTAAATTCATTCAAATGAAGCAATTGGATGTTTTCTTTGGTGACTGACTCTTTGTAGGAAGAGAGCTTAAATAGCAGATCTTTCTTAATGCAGAGGCTGATTCAGGTATCAATGAAAATTACAGCATAAAATCTTCTCTGCACTGGTTTAATTAAACCACTCCTCCTTACTTTTGTTTTCCTCAATGGCTACTGTACTACTAGAGTTTGTTATATATATATATATATATATATATATATATATATATAAAATGTGTGTGTCTCTGTGTGTGAGAGTGAGTGTGCTGCCATAAGGACACAAAATCCCTTAGCGAAATACATTTTGCATTGCAAGTACTTAGATTTATTTAGGATTTTTGTTTTAGAACAAATGGACATTTCCTTCGGTGATTTTGAAACAAAGTGTTGGAACTTAAGTAGCAGCTGCTCCTTAATGCTGAATCTTTCCCTGGTCGGAATGAGTCCCTTAATATTAAACGTGTGCTTAGACAGCTAAAATAAATACCACATTAGTAATTCAGCTTAAATCATTAAAATATCTTTCAAACAGCCAGAATCCTTACAAGTAGTGGAAAAGTTATTTTTACTGCATTTTTATTAGAGATACATTTCCTTGACTGTTGACTAGTTATTTGTTTATTACATGAAAAAAAAAGATTTTCTTTACTGGCTACTAGTTTTCTATAATATTAGAGTAAATGTACAACTTTCTGAAATCCTTGTTACATTAAAGAATAAAAGGGTTCAAATACTCGTTTTGCCCATTTTTCCTCCTAGCTTTGGAAGTTTATTAGTTGATAGTCTTTAAAAGTTAATTTCTTTATTTTTATTAGTTTAAATATATATA
>NC_056743.1:1233387962-1233400402 GCF_019279795.1 Protopterus annectens | reverse complement strand
AAAAACCAAGTCTGCAGCAATGTGAAAGATGAAGGGAAAACTGATCAGTTTTCAAGTCAAATGCGCCTTGACCGACGTCAGCCTTATACTCTGATATTCGGGCCGACCGAGGGACAGCGGACTACCCAAGTGTTAGGACTGCAGCAATGTGAGATGAAGAACATCAGACAACCTGTGACGTCATGGTCTGGGCCTAGGCAAGAAATACAATAAGAATGGAAGTCCTTATGAGGTATTTGCTTCCCACAAGAAATGCAATAGTTAACTTTTTCTGACATCGGACTGAGGCAAGAAAAGGTTCCCCAACGGGGTACTTAGCTTTACTGAAGACTTCGGACTGAAATTCGATTAGAAAATCTCAGGTGTCGGCCAACCGGCACTTGCCAACTGCTTTGGCTTCGGGCACCGCACAGCAAGAAAGACTGGGGAAAATGGCATCAGATGTCTCTTATATACCCCTGGCCACTGACGTCAGAGAAGAAGCGACAGCAACCGACGCCGGACCAAGACTTTGGAACTCAGGCAGACTGCGGGACCGCCTGACGGCAGGATAACCCAAGTGTGATGACTGCAGCAGGGTAACACTATGAACATCTGCTAGATAGTTAAAGGAACATATATACGTTTGCCCATACGGTCTCCAATTTGTATTGAAATTTTTCTTCATGACAAAGTTACTCACAGAAGCCACACTCTTACTCGACAGGGAGTACTAAGGCTAACTGGGGAACACTAGCAAAAGAAAATGAGACAGCCTTGTTCTGCTTTAGAATCTAGACAATCTGCAGTGCCTGAATAAAGCGCAGATCAGGATCCACACTACTACCCACAACTGTGGCTGTAACCATTATGGAATTCATCATTACCAGTGTTTCCATCATTTTTTCTAGAGTTCACTAACGAGCTGGAATTAACCAAATGAACAAAGTCACTCTGGGGAAGAGAGAACCCTCTTCACTTCAACAGCAGCATACAAACTGCCATTTACATTATCCAGTATCCTTGGTATGTGGAACGCAATATCCAAGCTGCCACTCTACATGTAGTACTCTTGCCCCTTGTTCTACAGATAAAGAAGGAAGGAATGCTGACTAGACAACTTGCCTGGCAGTACCTCAGATACCATCACAGGCAAGAAATGAAGGTTCCAAGACTGACTACCTCAGTGGAATGCTTTAAAGTTCAGTACACACGAGTGAAGACAGGGTGATTCCAAGTCACTGGATTAAAAGAAAGAGCAAGGGTCTTTGGAGCACAAACTTAAAATACTAAGGGAAAGTGATCCGAGTGGATTTGCAAGGACACAAACTGCTTACCTAGGCAGTGTAAAGGTGTAGGCGTGTGTGTGTGTGTGTGTGTGTGTGTGGTCTACTGGCAAGTAGTCACATGTACTTTGATACAAAACATACAAGACAGACAGCTAAGCTAGCAGCTTGGCCAGGAACATAAGAATTTCGACTTGAGAGTTGCAGTGACAGATCTCGTTAAAATGTCAATTTTTCCATTTGGTCAGATAATTTTACATGTACATAATCTTATGTACCATTACAGAATGTGCACCACTTCATGCAGTAGCCTTCCATGGAATCATGTTGGAAGAAGTCACATTGCCTGCCTTAAGAGTATTTAGAGACAGCTGCACCAATTTATCTTCTTGTGTCACCAAGAGTGCTGTGCTGGGGTAGGGACCACAGGCTCCTGCTAGACCGCCCGGTTCAAAGTGAAGATCCAGACAGGTCTGGGAAAGGAATGACCACAGGCAGGTTGGAGCTTGACACCTTCTGTTCTTTTCTGGAGTACCTTCTAAAAAACACGGAAAATTAGAATTATGTTAAAGAATAGTTGTGTAAAATCTTACCTTAATGATAGATGTCCTCTACTCTGTTGCAGTATTCTTAACAAGAGGGACAATCCCCACATCAACCAGTATACAAGTCTTTCACTACTGTTGGATGTGCGGTATATGTTGGCCACAAAAGTACTGGACGCACACATCTATCTCAGAACTGAATGCCCCAAGAGGAAGCCAGCTTATGAAAGGTGGGATACGACCTCCAAGGAAAGGAACCATACCACGGGGGGGGGGATTGGAATACTGCGGAGAAGAGGAGGAGGACATCTATCATTCTGGTAAGATTCTACACAACTACTCTGTCTTTCTATTAATCTGTTGCATTATTCTTAACATGAGGGAGAATACCACAGCTCATGGAGAGGCTGAAGGAAGAGGCAGTAAAGCTCTTCAGGAACCCATGGAGTATGACTCAGCTAAATCCACTCTGGACCTAGAAATGCCATCCAATTTAGAATGTTTAGTGAAAGTTTGTACAGAAGTCCAGGTAGCTACTTCGAGAATCGAGCTAGTGTCCAATCCTTTGAAGGCACCTGATGAGGCTACTACTGCCCTTGTGGAATGGGCCTTTACAGAAGAAGCAAGGTTTTTACTATGTTTCACACAGCAGAAAGAAACAGTATTAAAAACCCAAGCAGAAATAGTCTGCTTGGAAACGGGCAATCCCAGAGCCCTGGGATGACAGGAGGCCAAAAGTTGGTCCAACTTTCTAATAGCTTTGTTCTTGTTCAAGTAAAATCTAAGCCGTTTATGCACATCCAGGGGATGCAACACCTTCTCTAGGATTTTGTTGAGAAGGAAAGAAAGTAGGCAACTGAACAGATTTGGTTGACTGACAATTCAACTACCCTGGGCATAAAAGGAGGGTAGTACGCAAGGACACCCTGTCTTTATGGAAAACCAAAATGGGGTAAGAGGTCATAAGGGACCAGAGCTCCAACACATCTAGCTGAAGTGATATCCAGGAGAAGCACAATTTTCCAGGAGCAATGTTGCAAGGATGATGATGATGATGTTTGCTCAAACGGGGGAAGAGTCAGCTTGTCTAGCACAAAATTAACATTCACAGGGTGGAGGAACAGGATTCCTGGGAGGTCCAATGTGAAGGACATTAAGAAATTTAGTCCCAAACCTGCAAGCTAGAGGTGGGGACAGAGGCAGAAAGGCAGAAATAGCTGACATATGGGCCTTCAATGAAGAGTAGGACAAGCCAGTATTGAACAATTCACACAAATAGGATAGAAACAGATTTCCACTGACAGTGGGTCCTGGTTTCATGAGAGACAGACTGAAAATCTCTTCTAATTGGCTAATAGGATTTTATGGTACTGGGTTTCCTGGCCTCCTGCAGAATCCTAAGCACGTCCTCAGAGAACAGCTGTCTAAAAGGAATTAAAACCCATCACCCACAGAGTCAGCTGAAAGGTAGATAATTGGGGATGGATGAAAGTTCCTTTGTCTTGTATGAGAAGGTCCACCCTGTGAGGTAACTTGTGGTGACTACCCTTGGCTAGATACAGGAGAAGGGGGAATCAATGCTGTCTTGGCCAAAAGGGGGTCACCAGCAAGATTTTTGTTTTTCTCTGCTGAATTTTGAACAGGACTTTTGGAATGATCGGAAGGGGAGGAAATGCATACAGAAAAATCCTCTTCCAAGAGAATGAAAGGACGCCCACCTTACAGACCAGAGGGTGAGCGACTGGCACAAAATTGTTGACGTCTGTTCATGGGGGAGACAAAGATCTACTTGAGGAATACCCCACTAGTGGGCAATGTCCAGAAATGCATCCCTTTGAAGCAGCCATGTCCAGAAATGCATCCCTTTGAAGCAGCCATTCACAGGAATGTTAGGGGGCCTGCTCAAGTTCTCTGCCACACAAATTTGGTTGGAAGGAATATACACTGCCTGAAGCGTCACTCTGTATTGGACTGCCAGCTGCCAAACCTGGAGTGCCAGCCTGCATAACACGTAGGATTAGGTTCTCCCCTGCTTATTCACATACCAGAGGACAGTCATATTATCTGAAAACTTTTATAGGTCCTGGGAGAGAGAATGAAAGGCTCGAAAGGCCAGCAGCAGGCCCCTTATCTCTCTTACACTGATGCATTCCCTTTGACAGGAGGATCATATCCCTTGAGCTTTCAAGATTCCAAAAGCTGGTCGAAGCATCTGTGAACAACTCGAACTGGAGGTAGGGGGGGTTCAAGGGGAATCCTGGGTTGAGAGACACCTGTTGGCTCCACCAGTGAAGTTCCCTCTTCAGACAGTGGAAGAGAGGAATTGAAAAGTCTGGCTGCAGCATTCGCATCCTCTAAACAAACTTGAGAAGCCACTGGAGTTTCCTCATGTGAAGTCTTGCCAGAGGGAGCATTGGGATAATGGATGCTATGAAATAAAACCCTGAGGAGCTCCCTGTCTGAAATGTGGTGAAGAGGTAAAAGATTTCTTAAGTAGGACTTGAGGTCCCCTGCCTTTTGTGGAGAGAGACTGTCATGAAGTTAGCCTGAATCCTGCATCCCAGGAAGTTCTAATCCTGAGAGGGACAGAGGATTTTTTCTTGTAGTTTATGATGAACCCCAGGTGCTGCAGAAGAGAAATGGCAAAAAATGTTTCTCTAGGATCTCTGAGGAAGATCATAGGTTGGTACTAGGCTATCAGCCTTAGGGCCTAGACAAACCTAGCCATAACAATTCCCTGGCTATTTCTTCCCACAATATTTACTTCCCATAAAGAGGAGATTGTCTTGTCTAGGTAAGGAAAATGGGGATAACCTGAAGCCTGCAATCACAAGAGCTAGGCATTGGGTAAACACCCTTGGTGCGGTAGGAAATCCAAAGGGCAAGGCAGAGAACTGAAAATGCCAGGACGCCACAGAGAAATGTAAACGTCCTGCACTTGGGGTACAAGGGGATGTGTAGATGTGCATCTTTGATATCCAGGACGGCTAAGAAGGCTTGTGGCAGAATTAAAGGGAACACAGTTTGAACAGTTACCATACAGAAAGTGGGCACCTCCAAAAAGGTGTTGAGATGACGGAGCTCTAAGATGGGCCTCCAAGGGCCATCCTATCTGGGCAGCAAGAACTTTCTGGAGTAAAAACCTCTTCCTTTTTGGCCTTGATGGACTTCCTGAATGGTTCCTGGTCTCCACAGGTCTAGAAGTACCTGTGGAAAGGAAGGTAGTTGTTCCTTTGGTGGTTGTGGAGTGCCCCTGAAGGAAGGCAAGGAGTCCCATACCAGAAAGTATCCTTTTTAAATTATACAGAACACCCAGGAGTCTTAAGTTATGCTTTCCTAGACTGGCAGGGACAGAGAGGGAGGTGCTGGGAAAGTCAAATGCGAGTGGGATGAATTGGGCAGTTAGTGGGAACCAGGCTTGTCTGGAAACAGACTCTTCTGAAACAGAGTTTCAGGATAAGCCCTGGACTGGTGAAGTCTCCTACCATCCTTTTTTGTTTTAGGTGGAGGAGAGTGTGAGTGCCTACATACAAATGTGGACTTTGCTAGGTAATTTCTGTGGAATTCAGTCACTGGAGGAATAAAAATGTACTTCAATTCCTGCATCTCTTTACCCATTTCCTGTGGAGACAAACTAGACGCTGCAGGACCAAATAAAGCAGAATTGTCAAAAGAAGCATCCATAAGCTAGGAATTAATATCCTCTGGTAATGACTGGAGTTTAACAAGGAAACTCTTCTCAAGAAAGAGCCAGAAGCAGCTGTCCGGGTAGAGGCCTCTGCAGCATCATAGCTGCATTTAATGGAGTGGTGGACTTCCTGTGAAAAAGCTCCCAGCATGGATGCACCCAAAGTATTATTGTCAGAGTCCGGTACATCTGAAATAACCTGGGAGAGAAGATCCAAGGCAAATTTGGTCATGTCTGACGGTTAATGGCTCTAAATGCCAAGGTAGCCAAAGTTTACACTTTCTTACCTAGTCCTTCCAGGTTTTCGCTATCCTTATCTGAAGGAAAGTTAGGTTGAAGGCAGTTAACCAGGACGATTTGTCTGAAGCCACTGAAATCACTGATGGATCTGCTGAGGAACATTTAAAGAATTTACAACCTACTGGGACCTTGTAAAATCAGTCAGACTTTTTAGCAGCAGAAAGCTGGGAGTCTGGGGCCTTGGAACAAAGGCAAAGGCATCCAGGAAAAGTATATAACACAGAAGAATTGCTGAAGGAGTGGGCGATTCCACCTGGAAAAGGCTGTAGTACATATTTGTACTTCAAATATCCAAGTGCTATCCCATTTGAAATGTTCTCTCATTTTAACGAAGGTTTCACCAAAGGAGAGTTCTTCCACGGGTGAGAAAGTAACACTGGAGTCCTCCTCCGGGGAAGCATAATCTAGACAGAAGGGGATCTGTGAGGAGTAGGTCGGAGATTCCTCTTCTGAGACAGCCTCTTCATCTAAGGAAACCTCTTCCCTGACTTTTTTGTGGAGATGCTGCTCATGGCAGTGTAAGGATTAAACCCCAGAGAGGGGCTTAAGGGCCTTGAAGACCTCAAGAGAACTCTTCCCAGTCACTATGGAAGTCCCAAATGTTTTTTCTGCTTCTTTTGAGGCACATCTGCCCTATGTAATGCCAGAGGGCCAGATGTAGACCTACATTCAATGATATCGGAGTGGATTTCCTCCCACACCAGAATCTAAGGTATCCCTTTAAGGCCTTCCGTTATTATGAGCCTTGGTTCCCCTGTACATCCTGGATGGATGCCTACTCAGCCTCTGAGGACGTTCCAGCGGTCAGACAAAAGGCAGCTTCAACACCTGGCTCTGCCTGCAATCCAGTACCAAAAACCAACAGTTTCTCTGGGCGCTCATCCACCTTGGGAGAGACATCCGTATAAAGAGGTGCAGCAGCAGCTTCAGGCCTATGCCTTGTAGCCTTCCACTTAACGACAAACTCAACCTCGGGCCCCAAGGATCCCTCCATGATGCTTTGCAATAACTGAAGCGCTGGTTTCCCAAGTAAATGGCTAAAGAAGAAAGCCTACTTATAAGGGTCTTGGGTACAAAGGCCTGGCAAATAGGTCAAGATTTGTGATTGTGGGTAGGCCCAAAACAGAACAGAACCTGAAGATGGCTCTTTACATGGAATTTGTCTTCCACACTGGCATTTGCCTTTACTGGACGACATGAACCCTACCACTAAACAGTAGTAAAAGAAAAAAAGACATCCCAACGGGGCACTTATCTGAGAATTCGCAAAAAACAATAAACAGCTTGGTGAGCAGACTGACATTCAAGGTAGCGTACGGACTGGTGGCAGAGAAGTTCTGAGGTAGATGCATGCTTATGTCACTTTTATGGCCAACATACGACAGCAGCCTACATGCAATGTACCACACGTCCTACAGTATTTAAAGACTTTTGTATGCTGGCCGACATCAGGTCTGCAGTAGAGATCTCCGTCATGTTAAGAATACAAAAGATGAATAGAAGGAAATCTGCATTAAAATTTCAGCACTGATGAGCAAATTTTTTTTTGAAAATGTCTGATGGGAAAAGGCATGTCACTCAAAATGTATACTTATTTAATTATTTTATTTAACATTTGTTAACCGGGCTAGGCTAACTGGATATATTTCCATTTTCAGTAAAGGCCCAGTGAGAAAAGCTCCAGTAGTAGCATAATGAATCTAAAAACAATTATAATCACAATGAAAATGAAAGTTTTAAAAATACAGGAGTAATAAAAAGTAAGAAATATAATACTAAAAAAGTGACATACCGACTAAAACATAAGTATGATACATGAAGTAATTTACAGCACATAAGACATATTATACAGTATGATACATGAGGTAATTACAGTACATAAGGATTGAATACATTCAGTGCTTACTAGTTGAAGTTACTGCTTCCAGGGGGCATACAGAAAGTTTACTAAGAAAGTGGGAAAAAAGGAGAATAAATGTAGGAAAAAAAATATTGGTTATGCCCATGCAGCAACCCTGACAAATGTGTTTTGAGGTGTGTTTTTAGGTTTTGTTTAGAGAGAAAGGGAAGGGAGTAAAGTTAGTTCACTTGGTAGAAGGTTCCAGTTTTTTCCTGGAAAATATTAGGGTTCAACCAAACAACTTAACAATGGGCGACTTCAACTACTCCACCATTAACTGGGAAAACTACTAGTGTACCAACTCCTTAGCTCAATGCTTTCTGAATTCATAAACTCCAATGCCCTGGATCAACTTATGCACACCCCCACCAGGGGCAACAATATCCTAGACTTAGTCATTACCAACATGAGGTTCCACACCTGAAGTAAACTCCACGTTGGTTCGATCCGACCATAAGCTAATCACCCTCAATATCCACATCCCACCCCCATTAAGGAAACCACGGTAAAAAAATTTCTCCAAAGCCAACTTCATGCTTCTTAAGACAGAAGTGGTGAGCTTCATGAAACCCATGCAGATGGACAACAGTTACAACTGCTGAATCCTACACAAATGCACTCTGGGATAGCATGATCTATGCACTCGTGTAAGTGCTTAAACAGAACCAAGATGCTATCCTCCAAAAAAAGAAACCAATCTGGTGGCCTCCTGCCATAAACAAACTGTACAACAGAAGGAAGAAACTGTTGCAAAAGAGTAAAATCCCATGAGTGAAGGAGTTCCCTGGTCAGCCTCAGTAAGAAGCCGAGATCCCTTATAAGATCCTCCACAGCTAGCTACGACAACAAAATAGTCACCAATTCTAATAACCACAAAGCATTCTATAGCTAGGTCAAGAATCTCAATGGCAACACCCAGATCTGCTCCGAGTTACAGCACAAAGGCATGAAAATTATAGAACCAATTGATATTGCCAACATCCTTGCAGATAGGTTCAGTGCTAACTTTAATACCCCACCCCTTAAAGGTTCAGTGCTAACTTTACCCCCCCCACCCCTAAAGGGCCCACATCTATACAGGAAGAAGAGAGAGTCTCTGTAATCATAACTACGCAGGTAAAAGCTGCACTCTCTAAAGTAAAAAATACAGCATCCATGGTCCCGGACATCCCAAGCTGTGTTTTACATGAACTTCAGAAAGAACTGGCTCCCCACTTGAGCACCATGTTCAATAACAGTCTCGAATCAGGATTTGTGCCCACTGAATGGCGCACAGCAACAGTTATCTCACTCCACAAAGGGGGAGCCACTCCTGATCCCGGGAACTATCGACCTATTAGCCAGATCTGCAAGGCCACGGAACACATCACAATGGAACTCAAACAAAGACATTGGTAACCTCCAAACTCTGGATCCCACCCAGTTCGGGTTTGTGAAAGGGAAAGGCAGATCATGCCTCCTAAACCTGATCGACTTCTTTGAGGCAGTCACCAAAGCCGCAGATGAGGGTAAGGTGGTTCATACAGCCTAGCTTGACCTCGCCAAGGCCTTAGACACCATCCCCATTCTGGAATTATAGCTAAACTCACAAAACTAGGTATAAATCCCTACGTCACAAGATGGGTTGCCAACTGGCTCACTGACCGTACCCACACTGTAGAAGTTGCAGACTCCAAATCTGACCTCAAAGCAGCGACAAGTGGAGTACCACAAGGTTCCATCCTGGGACCTCTCCTGTTTGGTATCTACTCTGAAGTACAGGCTAACACAGAAGGCCTCTGGCTAATGAAGTTAGCAGATAACTACAAACTAGGAGCCATGGTCAAGTCCCCAAATTATGTGGATATCCTACGGAAGGGCCTCGCCGAAACAGATGCCTGGTGTGAGCCATGGCCTCAAGCTCAATGCCAAAAAGAGCAGAGTCATCCCCTTTGGTAAAAACTCTGTACCCATGAACTACCACATAGGCAGCAATCTACTTAACATTGAATGTGTGATGAGACCTTGGGACCCAGGTGGACAGAATTCTCTCCTTTGACAGTCACATTGCCACAGTAGTCAGGAAGTCCTACGTGGCACACAATCATAAAAAGGTTCTCATCCAGGAAGGTTGGGAGGGTGGCCTAATGGTTAAGGTGTTTGCCTTACAAACACAAGGTGCAGGGTTTGAGTCTCATAAGGGATAATTTGCTAAGCTTAAAATGGCTCGCAAGGGCAGTTAGCTTAGTACTAATCTATGAACCTAAAAGAGAAGTCATCGTTCCCCTCTACTCAACACTCAGACCCATTATAGAGTACAACGTCCCTTTTGGAATGTACCTCACAAGACATCTGTAGCAGCTGGAAAGGCCACAGAAATACCTCACAAAGAGGATTACTGGCCTCAAAAATGCCCTACACTGACCACCTCAAAAAACTCCAGCTTTACTCTGTAGCATATCGCCTACTCCGACGTGCTCAACATATAAAGCTATATCAAACCCAGAGCTGTTGGACATGCTACACCTAAAGCCCAATCCCTACGAGCTACACACTCTAGGGACCTAAACCTTGTCACCACAATAAACAGGACATGCTGGGGGGGATAGATTCCTGTCCCAGAGACTTCCCATACTCTGGAACAGGCTACCCATCTATGTCAAGCAAAGTTCATTAGCACTCAAGAAAACTCTTGAGTGGATGGAAAATAGGAAATGCACAACAGGGATCACTTCTGTGTGTCTGCCCTACAGTGGCACAGGAAAATAACTGAGTGGCGTAAGCCAGGGAACCTTGTTGGCTAGGCTTAATTAGGCCCTTGGGCAGATAGCCTAGTACCTACCTATGATAGTGTTTATATGGCTGTCAAAAAAAGATTGTCAATTGTAATTCCCAACAGTTTAGTGGTAGAGTTGGGAGATATACAGGTGCCGTTTTTGGAGCAGACAGAAATCTACAGGGGAGGACTTACTGGTAGGTGTAAAGAGTAGGAGCTTAGTTTTTTGGCATTTAGGAGGAGGCAGCGTTTCAAGAACCACGTCTCTACTGTGTTGAATACCTCCCGAGTCACAGATTGTAGTTCTAGTGGGAAGGTAGCTAAACATATGTGTAGAATTGTCAGCGTATTGTATGCAGGTGGCTTGAGGAATTGCTATATGGAGATAGCTGATGAATAGTGAGAAAAGAGGAGGTCCTAGAATGGAGCCGTGAGGGACTCAAAGGGTGACTGGCAGGTGGGATGATGGATTGTTCTCCCAGAGAACTGCCTGTTGCCTATTGCTGAGGTAGAACTTGAACCAATTAACAGCCTGAGTGTCAAGGGAAAGGGATTCAAGAATATTTAAAGGGAGTGGTTTACCATGTCAAAAGCTTTTGAGAGATGGATGGAGAGCGGATGAGATTATGGTTTTTATTGCATTTCTATTGATAGAATCTATGAAGGATAGGAGAGCAGTAGTGCTATGAAATGGCCTAAAGCCGTGCTGGCATTTAGCTAGTATGTTATGTAGAGCTAAATGCTCTAATAGAAGACTGTGTATGCATTTCTCCATAATTGTTGCTAAGGGTGATAAAATGGCTATAGGACTGTAGTTAGAATAATCATTAGAGTTACCACCTTTATGCAGGGGGATAATCTGGGAGATTTTCCAGAAATCTGGGACGCTTCCTTCATTAAATGGTTCCGTTTATAAGGATGGATATGGGATAGGCAATTACTTTGGCTGCTTTTTGTAAGTATACGGGCAGTAGCTGGTCGGCACGAGGAGTAAAAGGCTTAAGTTTTTGGACGATTTTGCAGAGGAGGGTGGTAGAGATGGGTTGCAGTTGGAATGCTGGGAGAGAGCCAGGTATGGTGGCAGGAAGACTTGAGTTACCAGAGGATAGTTGGGTGGCTAGAGATTGTATGGTCTCTGTGAAGAAGAAATTGAAAGCATTGAAAGTTTGATGGGGGGGGGGGGTGTTATGATCAGCCCCTAGTGAGGTACGTGACCTGGGAGAAAGAGTCTATTGATACTTGACCAGAACTTTCATGGATTATTTTGGTGAGTTTGCTGTAGTTTACAACAGCAGTTCTTTTATCTGAGTATTGCTTTTTTTATAATAATTCTCAACTCCCTAACAGTTTGCTGCTCTGAGGTAGTGTTGGTAGCTCTCCACTTAGCCAAAGACTTGTTTCTAAGCAAGATTTTTTTGTCTTGTTTCTTTTGAAAGCCAGGGGGCTGGTTTGGACTTCATTCTAATGGACCTTTTAGATGCATGCTTAACGAGGACAGCTAAGAATTTAGAGTTAAAATATTTAAAAGCCTCTTCAATTAGGAGAATTTTTAGAGGGTTCCAGTTGCAGGCACTAAGTTAATTTTGGAATACTAATGGGTTAAAGTGTTCATTGGTTCATGAAATCTTATATATGTGGGGGGGGGGGGGGGGAAGATATCATTCTTATGCCTTATCATGCAAGTCAAGGTGTGATCACTTACATCGTCAGGCAGAGTTCCTACCTTATAAGATTGTTGATGTGTTAAAAATTCAGTCTAAGGCGCTCTCTTTTTTGTTTGGTTTGTTGATTCTGGTTGGGGAGGTGATTGTTTGACTAAAGCCATGAAGATTAATGTGGGAGGTGGGGTTATCTGCATTGATACCTTTCCAGTCAGTAATGAAGTCATCTAGTATTATTGTTTCTTGTGGGTAAGTAGAAGACACCCAGCTTAGTATATCCTCAATTGTATTGCTATTACCAGGAGGTAGGTAGATACAGATAATAT
>NC_056743.1:1233330462-1233370462 GCF_019279795.1 Protopterus annectens | reverse complement strand
TTATCCTTGGACGTTCTTCCTTGATTTTTAGTAGTACCTTGTGTATCAAAGGAAGAGGTGGGAATGCATATGCTGTTAGGCCTTTCCAGTTGAAGGAGAGTGAGTCCACTTTCCATGCTAGTGGATGGAATGTCCTTGTGCAGAATTTTTGAGCTGGTGATTGAGAGGTGATGCGAATAGGTCTATCTGTGGCATTCCCATTTCTTTGAGATGGTCTTGAAGATGTCCGGGTGCAGTTTCCATTCGTGGGCATCCGAAGTGGTTCTGCTTAATATGTCTGCTAGAGTATTGTCTTTCCCCGGTACAAATATTGCCTGTAACTGAATGTTGTAGCTGAGTGCCAGGGTCCACAGCTCCAAGGTCATTCTGCATAGGGGGTATGAATGAGTGCCTCCCTGTTTGTTGATGTACCACATGACTGTGGTGTTGTCTGTCCTTATCATCAACTGGCCCTCTGAGGAATGGTTTGAACTTTTGGATTGCCAGTTTTACTGCCAGCATTTCTTTTAGATTGATGTGCAGGTGAAGTTGATCCTGTGTCCACAATCCTTGCACGCATTTGTCCAGCATGTGGGCCCCCATCCTAGGTCTGAAGCGTCTGTTGTGATGGTCTGGCTTGGTTGACATCTGCGAAAGGGTAGGCCTGGGTTTGACTGGCATGCCTGAGCCCACCATAGGAACTCCTGTTTTAAGCATGGAATTAGTGGGATTTCTGTTTCTAGACTGTGTCTGTGTTGGGACCATAAATTCTTTAGGTACCACTGTAGTTTCTCATATGTAGTCTGGCAAATGGGACCAAGATTATGCATGATGCCATGAAGCCCAAGGCCTGCAGAAATTTTCTTGCTGTTAACTTGTTCAGTTTTGTTAGTGCCAAGAAGTAAAGTGGAAGTTCTTTTTGTTTTTCTGTAGTCAGGAATGCCATTTGTTGTACTGTGTCCAATTCCGCGCCCAAGAATGTCCTTGTTTGGGATGGTATCAGCCTTGACTTTTGTAAATTGACTGTGTATCCCAGTCCTTATAGCAAGTAAATGACCCTTTGTAAATCTGTTGTCAGCTTGCTTTTGTTGTCCCCTTGTAGCAGGCAGTCGTCCAAGTATGGGTAAATTTGAATTCCCTGTAGTCTGCGATGGGCGATTACTGATGCCAGGCATTTTGTGAATACTCTGGGCGCAGTAGATAAGCCAAAGGGCAATGCTGAGAATTGATAGTGCTCTGATCCTGCAAGAAATCTGAGGTATCTTCTGCAGATTGGTCGAATGGGGACGTGCAGGTATGCCTCCTTGAGATCTAGAGTTACCAGCCAAGACTCCTTGCCCAGCATGGGAAGAAGTTGCTGTAGGGTCAGCATTTTGAATTTTGGGACAATGATGTATGTATTTAAGGTGGACAGATCGAGAATTGGTCTCCAACTTTTTTCCTTTCTTGGAACTAGGAATAGTCTGGAATAGAACCCCTTTCCTTGTTCTGCTGTTGGCACTCTTTCCACAGCTCTCATGTTGGCTAACTCCATTATCTGGCGTAGAGCCTCTGTTTTTTGATTTGGAGGTAGATTTGGCATTCCTCTTTGACTGGTAAAGTGTGGAAGTGAAACCGTAACCTTGATCTATGGTTTGTAAAATCCACTTGTCTTTTGTTATGTAGTGCCAGTTCTTTGAAAATAAGGTTAACTTTCCGCCTAGAGGAGCTGCTATTTGTTCCCTGGTAGGAGTTAGGATTAAGTCACTGTGGTTGTGCTGATGTAGTGGCAGTGGCTGTGTCTGTGCCTCTGTTGTTACCTTGCCACTGTCGCCCCTCTGTAGGCACCTCCTCTGGGTTGGTTTCTGCCTCTGGAACGCGTCTATTCCTGCCCCTTTGAAATTTTGTGGAGTCAGGAAAGGACCAATTTTTGGCAGGCCAGTTCCTGCTAAACCTTGGGGTTGAACCTGCAAGAAATCTTTAACAGTTTGAACAGATTTTGCCTTTTCTTCCATTTTCTTCATAACCTGCTGGGCAGGTGTACCAAACAAACTTGTCTTGTCCATAGGAGCATCTAGCAACTTGGCTTTAACATGATCCGGTAAAGCTTGTTCCTTTAGCCATGCATGCCTTCTTATCACTGTGCCTGTCATGGCTGATCTAAATGAAGCCTCCAGTGCATCATAGCCACATTTTAAGGAATGGTTGCTAACCTGTTGTATGTTATTTACCATCTCTAATACATATTTCTTATCAAGAGATTCATCAGTGGATAGTTTTTAGTTAACTGATCAAGCATAAACTCTTGGTATTGTATCATGTGAAACTGACAGTTTAAAGCTCTAGCTGAGAGAGTAGCTGAAGTGTAGACCTTTTACCCCATCTGTCTAATGACCTTGCTTCCCTTTCAGAAGGAATAGGGTTTTTAGCTGTGGTCGCGGCTACTGCCTTGGGACCCTGGGATATAGTTTCTGGGTCTGCAAGTGGGGCCTTGTAAAGGTGGTGATGAGTATCTGGCACCCTGTAAAATCGGTCTGGTTTGGCAGGGGCTGGGGTAAAGAATCTGGAGCGGAGCAAACATCATTAAAGCATCATCCACCACAGATAGAACAGGAGGTATAGCTAAGGGCCTGTGCTGTGGGAGGTGCAGAAAGGTTCTAAGTCTTTTCTGAGTCTGAAAATCCTGTTGCTGCCATTGGAACTGTTCTCGCATGGCATGCAAGGTTTCCCCAAAGGAGAATTCTTCTGGTGGGAAGCAGCAGGAATGGATTCTTCAGCATCAGAATCTTCAAAATTGGAGAAGGAGCCTCTGGCTGGTCAGTTATGTCTGATTCATCAGCAGAATCATCAGAAGACACTGGCTCAGGGGCTCTGCCCTAGGTCTCTTCTCTGGGCGCTGAGAGGCCCTGTCTGGGTGAGATTGAGATCCTCTAATTAAAGAAATTAAATCTTCTGCCAAAGAAAGCATTTGAGAACTAGAAGAGGGCCTGGATGTGGGGGGTTTAACAGGCACTGATTTAGTAGTCTTGGCTGCTTTAGCCCTGGCGAAGGCCTTAATGGACATGGCTGCTGGAGGCCTAGCAGCACCACATGCTGGGGTAGAGACATCCAAGGGGATGGTGTCTGATAAGTCAACCACCGTAGTGGGTAAAAATTCTGAGGTCGATTCAAGAGTTGTAGCAGGGGCCTCAGTAGTAAGAATAGGTTCAGCTGTGCTTAGATCAGTTTTCTCGGTTTCGGCCGAAACCGAGACACTCGCGGTTTGCTTTACCGTGGTTTCGGTAAAAACCGCGGACCGCGAGTGTCGGTCTTTATCTTTGCGTTTTTTGGAAGACTGGGTAGTCGGAGGATCCGACGGCATTAAGTACGCAAAATCAGTACCGAAAAACTGTTCTGCAAACTCCGACCGACGCCTAAGCGTTCGTCGGTTGAAAGAGGCACAGGCCGAACAGGCTGCTACGTCGTGGGCTGGGCCTAAACAAGGCACACAGTAAGCGTGGAAATCTTTATGAGGTATTTGTTTCCCACAGGTTAAACAATTGTTAACTTTTTCTGACATCGGCTGAGGCAAGAAAGAGTCCCCAACGGGGTACTTAGCTTTAGAAGTCTTCGAAGTAGTATTCGGTAGAAGTAATCTCTGGATCCGACCGACAGGCACTTGCGAACAGCTTCTGCTTCGGGCGCCACGCGGCAAGAAAGACTGAGGAAAATGGCGTTGGCTGATGCTTTTATACCCGAAGGCCAACAGAGATGACGTCGGGTGGAGTGCGACATCAGCCGAGGCCGGACCCGGACTTTGGAATCCGGCCGACTGCAGGGCTGCCTGACGACAGGACAACCCACTTGTTATGACTGCAGATGCATCCATGAAGGACATCACTAAACAACAACTCAACTTAGTCTACATATCAGACTACCAGCCTAAGATTATTAAGATAACATGGTATTAAACTAAAAACAGGCTAGGCAATATGTGGGTAAGCCATAAATAAGTAGCTAATAACAGTCTAACTGGTAAATACAAAGAGCTATTGCTTTACTCAAACTGCATTAAATAGTGCCAAAATGGTAGTTCAAGAGTACTAAGGTTATTTCATTAAATAAGCCAAAAGTAGTGTTTACTATAAGCAAAAAGGTAAATTTTTTTAAGATCACTACAGATGGGGGGGGGGGGGGGGTGTGGAATTGCCAGAAAGTCCGTAAATAGTCAACTATGTTAACAGCCTGGCAATAAAGCCCTGCCACAAAAATAAGTGCGAACTTGGTGACTCAGAAGCTCAGTACAATATCTACATCCTCAAAGAAGCAAATGGTAAAACAAAAGTCATGACAACCATTTAGCCCAAGACGTACAGCAGAGTTAGAGATGGAAAAAAACATAACATCCTCCCCCAGAGAAAACATGACCTTCAAGTACAGCAATGACCAGCACTGCAAAGTGTTAAACTCTGCCTCAATAAAGGGCCTCTCTCAACTAAGCAAGTAATTAAGAGGGCTTCCTTCAAGTTACGGCAACCCTATAATATACACCTACAAGAGTTAACTTACAAAAACAACTTCCTCGAAAAATTATCTGAAGTAGTAGTCGAGAAGAAATGGAATAGGCAAACCTTCTATTTTAATCTACCACAAACACCTTAGTTAAGCTAAACCTGGGTACTGAAAAAGGCTCAAACATTTTACATTGAAAGGGATACCCACAGAATGCAAAGTAAGGAAACCAACCGATGTCAACACCAAAAACTACGAGCTGCTAGTAATCGCTAAAATATACATCAGCCTCTAAGTAGTCCTTATCCAGAATCCGGTTTTTACTTTCACCAAGAACCTTAGCTATGCTATCTGATGCAGGCACATGAAAGCCTCGCATAATATTCAGAAGCATCAGCACAGTCAAAGACACAATAGGACAGAAGGTACATCAGTGTAGACACCAAGAGAGAGCCTTGCAGATTCTCAAGCTTGTCCAGAACTTTCTTAGATGCTCTAGCTTCCTACAATTAACTTCTCAGTTTCTTCAAACTTAAGGCTTTGTCCTGGGCATTAGGGAAGACAAGATAGTATCTTAATTATGCTGCAATTATGAATGAATGAAAGAATGCTGCAATTAAATCAAAATGTGCTTCAACAAAGTAATAGTTTAAGGGTGTGCACACTTATGCAACCATCTTATTGTAAGTTTATTTTTTATATTTTCACCCTTAATTTTTTTTGTTTTTCAACTAAATTGTACAGGTTATAGATTACATTAAAGGTGGGAAAAGTTTTTAAATGATTTATCGTGGTCTCTTTTTTTTTACATCACAAAAGTCTGGCATTTTAACAGGGGTGTACACGTGTGTGTACTTATTATATACACATATATGTATATATATATATATATATATATATATATATATATACATACACACACACACATTTTATATAATATATATATATATATATATATATATATATATATATATATATATATAGATACATACACACACACACACATAAATATATACATACATATACATTATACACACATACATACACACACACACACACACACACAAACACACACATAAATATATACATACATATACATTATACACACATACATACACACAGAACAATCACAACTCTGCACATAAAAGCACAGTATACCCACATTATATACAGATATAAATGTGCTTTTGTGTACACAGTCTATTCAGGTAGCCCAATAGCCATGTTGCATCATCACCTACTGTGGATATGGACTGTAGGAAAATCTTTCAGCATCTACTTTCACTTTTCTGCCTTGCTGCACTACTGGCAGTTGACATTGAAGTGGTTGAGGCAGATAGACTTAATTTCTATGATTAAGACAAAGCCATTAACTTGTATCTAAAAAAACACACATGGCAATTCTTGATAATGTGCATGTGCAGGCAGAGGTGTCACCTGTTTCTACAGGGTGCACTGCACAGTTGTCTGACTTCTGTACACAGAGCTCAATTCTTGTGCTGCTAGAAGGCAGATGCCTTCCACCATGATGATATACAGAGCTGTTTGGGCTATTACATGTTTAGTGTTGTGTTGAAGCTATTTAGTCTTTTCTTCAGGCATATCTGTATTATGCACTTGGTCTTAAAATCTGGCATCCCATCGGGTCAGATTCCAAATCTGCACTGGAGTTTTGCTCTACTTATGCCTATGTAAATCATGGTAAGCGACTACAATTCTTGATTACTTGCAATGTTCTGAAGGTCTTTTTACTATTACAGTTTAAAACTGTACAGCTTTTAGTTATTTGCTCCAACTGTAAAGTACAGTTGCGTACACTTACCATAAATGTAGATGTTAAAGTATTCACTGTTGCAGTCATTGCATTTGGGTAATCTGCTGGCAGGTTGCCCTCAATCAGCCTGATTAACAGTCTTGGGTCCTGCGCCGGTTGCTGTCCCTTCTTCCATGACGTCAGGTCTTGGGTCCTGCGCCGGTTGCTGTCCCTTCTTCCATGACGTCAGGTAGTCAGGGGTATAAAACATGCAGCAGACAGTTTTTCTTGCCCCAGATGTCAGGTGCCCCCCCAAATATATATATATATATATATATATATATATATATATATATATATATATATATATATATATAGATAGAAGTAAACAAAAATATACCTCCAAACAAAAGCAAATACAACAAAGGCTTTTAAGCATAGTAAAAGTAAGTAGAGGTATAGGAAGAGAAAAACAGGGGGCTGGAGGGAGGGTAACCAGGACTGCAACAGTGAATACACTCGAACATCTACATTTTTGTTACGTGTACCCAACTGTACTATGTTCTTTGTATTTCACTGTTGCAGTCATTACATTTGGGTAGATTCTCAAAGCTATGGTTGGGAGGATGAATTTATACAGCATTAAGACCAGCTATAAGGCCCTGCAAAACAGCAGTGGCTAAGCCAGCTTTGGATTTAGAGATAATTGGTAAATGATCATGCTTGGTGAAAGTATGACCTGAACTCCAGGTAGCAGCTTCAAGAAAATCCCTCATAGGGACACCGCTGATAAAGGCTGTAGAAGTAGATGCAGCCCTGGTGGAATGAGATCTGATCCCCTGGGGGATAGGTTTTCCATGGTGCTTATAGCAGAAATGAATGCAATGGCTTATCCATTTAGAAATGGTTTTGAAACAGCTTTTCCCTCATCAGCAAATGCTACCAGCAGTTGCTCAGACTTTCGAGATTTAGTCCTGTCCAAGTAGAATCTAAGCTGTGTACATCCAATGAATGCAAAATCCGCTCCCCCTTGTTCTGTGGATTGGGAAAGAAAGTTGGCAAATGAATGGACTGATCAAGAGCCACACTGGATACCACCTTGGGCATGAAGGATGATTGGTCCTGAGTGACACCCTGTCCGCATGAAAGATGATGAAAGGCTCCACTGCCATAAGGGCCTGTAATTCAGATATCCTTCTAGCTGAAGTGATTGCTAAACGGAAGGCTGTTTCCCAGGAAAGAAATTTTACGTCTGCAGTAGCAGCTGGCTCAAAAGGAGGTAGAGCGAGTTTCTCCAATACAAAGTTAAGGTCCTAGGCATTGGTTGGAGCTCTCCTGGGTGGTCTCAAGTTTTTGGCCCCTCTGAGATGCTGCTTTAGCAGAGGATGAGAGAAGAGGGGGGGGTTGTGTTGTAATGAGCTGAAATGGCTGAGGCATGGATTTTTATGTTAGAAAAAGACAGGCCCTTGCGAAGCATTTCAGTTAAGTATCGTAAAATGAGGTAAATTGGGCGTTGCTCTGCTCATCCCTTAAGATGGATTCCAGGCACAGAATCTTTTCCATTTGTCAGCATAAGATTTTATAGTACTAGGTCTTCTCGCCTCCAAAATGACATCCATCACAGGTTTGCTGTGGGAATTTAAATGATTAGCCAAGCTGCAAGATTCAATGTTTGGAGCAGAGGGTGCAGAATTTTGTTCTTCTGCCGAGACAGCAAGGAAGGTGTCTGAGGCAGGTGCCATAGAGAAATTTGTGACACTGCACAGGAGCGGGTACCAGTGTTGGCGAGCCCAGTCTGGAGCAATCAAAATCATTTTTCGTTTGTCCCGTTTGACTTTTAGTAGAACTCTGGAGAGCAGAGTCAGAGGGGGAAAGGCGTAGACCGATAGGTTTTTCCGGCTGAAGGACAGAGCATCCACGTTCCAGGCTTTTTTTGTGAGGAGTTCTTGGGCAAAATTTGTCCAACTGGTAGTTGTGGGGCAAGGCAAAAAGATCTATGTCTGGGCTCCCCCACTTGCATGTCAACATGTTGAAAATCCGTGGTTCCAGTTTCCATTCGTGTGGGTCCATGAGATTTCTGCTTAGTTCATCTGCCAGAATATTCAGCTTTCCTGGCAGGAATTGAGCTTGTAGTTGTACTTGTCAGCTCAAGGCCATGTTCCACAATCCCATGGCTAGTCTGCAGAGGGGGTAGGAATGTGTACCCAAATGCTTATGTACCACATAACCGTGGTGTTGTCTGTCTTTACCATTAGTTGTCCTGGATGAAGGTAGTCCTTGAAGCCTGTCAGAGCATTCTGTGCAACTAGCATTTCTTTTTGATTGATATGAAGTTGCATTTGATTTGGGTTCCATTTGCCCTGAATGCACTTCCCTGCCAGACGAGCCCCCCCCCCCCCCCATGCATAGTCTGATGAGTCTGTAGTTAGGGTTTGGGCGGTAGGGAGTGGTGTGAATGGCAGTCCCGCGTTTTGGTGGCAGGCCTCTGCCCACCATAAGAACTCTAGGCGCAGGCAAGGTATGAAAGCAATCATTGTTTCCAGGCTGTGACAATGTTGACTCCATAAACTTTTTAAGTACCACTGAAGTTTCCTCATATGCAGTCTTGCATATGGAATTAGAAGAATGCAGGAGGCCATGGACCCCATGGCCTGCAGTATTTGTCTTGCAAATAGGGTTGTTGTGGCCACCTGTTTGAAGTAGGTCACCAAATGAATTTGCTTTTCTGGCGTAAGGAAAGCCATCTGGGCAGTTGCACTCAAGCTTGCACCCGGGAATGTAATTTTTTGAGAGGGTACCAGTTGTGATTTTTCATTTATGGTGTACCCTAGACAAGTTAGAACTTTTTTTTACAAATGCCAGATGGTTTAGAAGAATGGCCTGGTTTTCTGCCTGAATTAGACAATCGTCCAGGTATGGATATATTTAAATATTTCTTTGCCTGCAAAATGCAATTACTGGAGCTAGGCACTTTGTGAATACCCTGGGGTGCACTAGACAAGCCAAAGGGCAGTGCAAAGAACTGATAATGCAAGTAGCCTGCTTTTAAGTGTAGGTATCTTCTGCAAGATTCCCTGATTGGGATATGCAGGTAAGCCTCTTTTGAATCTAGAGTTGTCAACCAGGCATCCTTGCCTAGCATAGGAAGTAACTGATAAAGAGTCAGCATCTTGAATTTTGGAATGTCCAGAAAGGTGTTTACAGTAGAGTAGAGCGATCCAGAATTGGACGCCATGATTTGTCTTTTCTGGGTACCAGGAAAAGTCTGGAATAGAAACCTTGTCCCTTTTTCTCTTCTGGTACTAGTTGAATAGCCCCCATGTTTAGGAGGGAAAGTACTTGTTTCTGAGCCTCTGCCCACTAATTTGGGGGCAGATCTGGCAGCCTGTTTGGAGTTGGCAATGTGTGGAAATGAAATCTGTAGCCCTGGGACACTATTTAAAACTCATTTGTCCTGGGTTATAAGTTGCCAGTTTTTTGCATGAAGAGCCAGTCCCCCCCCCCCAAAGGGGAGGCTAAGAAATAAGTGCTTGGTAATTTTAAAGCAAAGTCATTGAGACTGTTTACCATAGGGTGGTGTCTTGTTATTTCCAGATATGGAAGTAGAAGCACCCCATTGCTTAGTTCTGAAAGTCCCTTGGAACTAAAACCTGGTGCTTTTGGAGTGCCTGGGTTGGCTGGAGAGGCTCTGGAAGGAGCTGGAAAGGACCAGTTCTTAGTAGGCCAGTGCCTACTAAATCTTTGAGGTTGTACTTGTAAGAAATCTTTCACAGTTTGAATAGATTTAGCTTTATCTTCCATCTTTTTTTAGAACTTCTTCGGCCTTATTACCAGACAAACGGTCCTGCTGCAAAGGAACATCCAACGGTTTTGTTTTAACATGATCAGGCAGAGATTGCTCCTTAAGCCAAGCATGCCTTTTAAGCACAGGTGCAGTAACAGCAGCCTTGCAAGAGGCCTCTAAAGAATCAAAACCACATTTGCAAAGTATGTTTTTGTTCAACTAAATACAATAAATCCTGTAAATCTATTTTCCAGAGAGTCAGAAATCATCACTTTCTGTTTAAGCAGTCTCATGATATGCTGCTGATATTTTAGCATATGTAATTGACAGTTTAAAGCTCTGATTGCCAAAGGTTGCAAAAGTATAAACTTTTACCCCATCTATCCAGCGCCCTGGAGTCTCTATCAGAAGGGGTAGGATTTTTAGCAGTAGAAGCCTTAAGGCTCTTGGGCCCCTGAGAAATGGTTTCAGGGTCTGCAACAGGGTTTTCAAAAAGGAATTTGTGGGATTCAGGAACCCTGTAGTATATGTTTGGTTTACTAGGGGCCGGAGGCAAGGAATCAGGGGCCATACTGGATTCCGAAAACACATCAACAATGTCTAGTACAGGAGGTATAGCCAAAGGCCTATGCGGAGGGAGGAGGAGGAGGAAGTCCCTTAGCCTCTTTTTGGATTCAGAAAAATCCAAACTTTCCCAGTGGAAATGCTCCCCTAAGGTATGCAAAGTTTCCCCAAAAGAAAAATCCTCAGGGGGAGAAGCAGAGGGAATGGAATCCTCTGCATCAGAATCCTCAAGTAGGAATTGACAAATCCAGGTCAATAGAAGAGTCAGAGTCCTGTGCAGAAGAGTCATAATCTAGTTCAGCCCTAGGCCTCTTAGAAGGGGGTGGGAGGTTGACTACCCCTGATGAGTAATTAAATCTTCAGCCATTATGATATCTGTTTTTTAGGCATAGGGGCCTGTACATGTGGCCTGGGCGTCTTTAGACATAGATCAAGATTTAGGCCTTAGTATTGAAGGTGGAGTCCGTTTAATATGCAAGTCTGTAGGCCTGAATACACCCTCAGAAGCCGGTGCCTGCACAGTGGTTCCAAACCCATCCAAGGTAGAGACATCCGTGGGTTCCATAGGTAAAGCATCTCACGGCATACCGGACTCTGAATGGGTCTCAGTAGAGGCCTGCAAATCTGAAGTAGCAGGTATCAGGGGCTGTGAAAGAGCCTCACTGAGTACCGGCGAACCAGCAACTGGCTTAGAAGAGTAGTCGGCAGTTTTGGACCTCAATGGCCTGTCTTTCTTTGCATTTTTTCAGTATACCAGTAGTCGGATGGCTAACCATTGTCATTTCTGTATTATTAAACAGAGAAACGAAATATTTAGAAGCAAAAATGTACCAATGACGGATAGTACGCTGCTTAAATAAAGCACAAAACCGACTGCAAGGTATGTTGTGGTCAGGGCCTAGGCAAGGAATACAGTACAAATGAAAATCCTTGAGGTATTTGCTTCCCACAAGTAATACAATCAACTTTTACTCACATCGGTAAGGAGCAAGAAAAAGTTTCTCCAACAGGGTACTGCTTTTAGTTGAAGACTTCGGTTCTGAAACTCGAAAACGAAAATTTCAGGAGTCTGCCGACAGGCACTTGCAAACTGCTTCTGCTTCGGGCACCGTGCAGCAAGAAAGACTGATGCAATAGCATTAACTGCATGTTTTATACCCCTGACAACATGGAAGAAGGGACAGCAACAGACACAGGAACCAAGACTTTGTTAATCAGGCCGACTGAGGGCAACCTGCCAGCAGATTACCCAAATGTAATGACTGCAACAGTGAAACACGAAGAACATCTGGAGGTTCCTTTTGGCTACCATGTACAAGAATATAGCAAAGCCAATACAGAAGAGTTAGCCTCCAGTTTTAAAGGCAAAGTATTCTCAAGACATTACGTCCATAAACCCAAGCATCATGGAGGAATGAAAAACCTGTACCCATGGTGAAAACATTTTTATCAATGTGCATTCTGCTAGGGTCGTACCTTTTGGCTTTGCTGTATTTTAGTGCTTACAGTAGCAGAATACATGCTGCAATCTAAAACATACGCAGCATCAGTTGATGAAGCAGAGGTATGTGCCATTTGAATTTTGGGGTGTTCTGCACCTATATGCTCCCTCACAAACTTAAAATGCATTCTGGTGGCCAGTCTCTCAGATATCACTTAAGCTTTTTTAACACCATTTTCTGACACGTTCTGATGGAGAAAGTATAACACACTGCACTACATCTTTTAAAACTCCATTTGCAAATCTCATGATGCTGATATGCTGGTTAATGAAATGAAGTCTTGTGTCTGCTGTAGTCAAGCCAGTAATCCTAGAGCAACCACTTCTAACTTCATCCTGTCTGAGCTAGCCACTTGGATTACTTGTTATACAGGCGTTGCGATCGCTTTACTACAAAGGTCTTAAATAAGAACTACAAATGTCTTAAATAAGAGTGATCTCAAAAGATACTGCAGACTTTTGGATCCTGCTGAAAGAAATTTTCATTGACTGCCAAACGTTTAAGTGCAGTATACTCCCATCATGCTTCATTTCTCTTCACAGCTGTTTGCCTTTAACTTCTCTGTTTTATACTGAAGCATTAAAAAGTCAGTCTACATCGTTCCTGTTGGCCGATAGTAGCGAAAGCCAAAATATCAATTTATTGAACTTTGGAGCAATACTAAAAAAGTGAAAGTAATAAGAAGCATGCATCAAGGCAAGCACAGCAGTGACTCACTGGAAGATCTCAGACTAGTCCGTCCTGGAAACAATCTTATATACTATGGCCTACAGTGATGTAGCTCAAGCTTGCACTAATGTCACTTGCGGGGTGACAGGCTTCTCAGCCCCTAGAATGCATGATTGCAAGTGATAACTGCATGATAACTGCATTAAGTTTCCACAAATGAAGACATAACCCATTCTATAAAAAAGATGTTAATGAAAAAGTATGCAGATTTTAATGAATGTTTCAACAAATCCCTTACAAAATGTGATAGTCTAGTTATGACTAATTATTCCAAATAGGTTCATAGGTGTGTACTAGGCTAATGGCCCTGGAGCCTTTACAAACCTAGCCAATAGGATTATCCTGGCATCGTGCCACCCGACCTTAGCTCCCAGTGCCTCTGTAGAGTAGAGCCACTGGAGTGATCCCCAGGGAGAATTTTCTATTTCCCATCCACTCATCAAGGTTTCTCTTGAAGACGGCCAGTGAGGTCCTTGGTTTGACATGTATGGGAAATCTACTCCATAGCAAGGGCAGTCTCTGGGTTATGAACCTGTCCCTCCAGCATGTTCTGTTGATTTTGGTAAGGAGGTTGAGGTCACTGGAGCGTGTGGTGTGGAGGGATTGGGATTTCTTTAGATGTAGCATTTTTAACAGAGCTCGATCAGACATGCCTTTATGTCAAGCAAAGATCGCCTCTAAGGGTGATATGAGACCGAGAATAGTTGGGAGGTTTTTGAGTCTGTCCAGGCCTAGGATCCTCTTTGTAAGGTACTTTTTCAGCCTCTCCAGTTGTTACAAGTGTCTAGTGAGATACATGCCAAATGGTGCATTGTACTCTATGATTGGCCTAATGAGGGAAGAGTAAAGGGAGATCAGGACCTCTTTTTTCCTGGATGCAAAACCCTTAGTAATGAGATGTGCCACATAGGACTTTCTGACCACAGTAGCAATTTGGTGGTCAAAAGAGAGGCTGCGGTCAACCTGTGCTCCCAGATCTCTTATAACACACCTTCTGTGTTCAGTGGACTACCATGGATGTGGTAATTCATGGGAACCGGATATTTCCCAAAGGGGGTGACATTTTTTAGCATTGAGCTTAAGGCCATGGTTCTGACACCAGTCGTTGGTCTCTGAGGCCTTGTACTGGCTTGGACTTCACAGAAGTAGATATAAACAGGAGAGGACCCAAGACAGAATTCTGTGGGACTCCACTCGTGACTGGTCAGCAGTCTGACTACTTTCACACTGTGGGTTCTGAGAGCCAGTTTGCAACCCACCTAGTGATATAGGGGTCGATGCCTAGCTTAGTGATTTTTTCTAGGATTCCCGAAAGGTGAATGGTATTAAATGCTTTGGCCAGATTCAAGGTAGGCTGTATGAACCACTTTGCCTTCATGCACAGCTCTGGTGACTGGACTCAAAGAAGTTGACCAAGTTGAGGAGGCATGATCTACCCTTCACAAAACCAAAATGTGTGGGATCCAGAGTTTGGAGATTCCCTAGATCCTTGTTTATTAAGTCCATGATGATGCTTTCCATAGCTTTGCATATCAGACTAGTCAGGCTAATGCTCCCAGGGTCTGTAGTTGCTCCTACTTTGTGGAGTGGGTTGACTGTAGCAGTGTGCCATTTGGTAGGGGCAAAGCCTGAGGTGAGGATGTGATTGAACAGGGCACACAGGTGAGGTACCAGTTCACTCTGTAGTTTCATGTAGAACACAGCCAAGGATGTTGCCAGGTCCCATGGAAGCTGTATTCTTGGCCTTGGACAGTGTTGTTTTAACCTGTGTAGCAGTAATAATGGGTGCCTGGCAATCTACTGGTATTGTGATTGATCCTTTGTGGGGGGAGAGAGGGGTAAAGTTGGCACAGAATCCGGCCAGTATATTTGCAATATGTCGGCTTGGTATAGGAAGTGGCATTGAACAGTAGCTCAGAGCAAATCTGGGTATCGCCATGGAGATTCTTTACATAATTACAGAAGACCTTGTGGTTGTCTTTACTATCTGCTGCAATTCTGTTTTCATAGCTAGCTTTAGAGGTTTTGATGAGGGATGTCAACTTTTTGTTGAGGCCGATAAGGGAGTTTTTCCAGTCTTGGGACTTCACCTTATTCCGCATCAGTTTCCTCCTCCTGTTGTAGAGTTTATGGCAGGGGACCACCACATTGGCTTCCTTTCCTTGGAGCAGTGCATCTTGGTTCTATTGGGTATAGCGAGATCCATGTATCTGTGTACGTATTTGCACAGTGCATTGGTGTATGATTCGGCGGTCATGCAACTATCCTTCATTTGCATGGCTGCCATGAAGTTAGCCACCTCCGTTTTTAGACCCCAAAGTTAGCTTTGGAGAAGTTTTTCATGGTGGTTACCTTTGCAGGGGGTTGGTGGGGAGGGATGTGGATTTCCAGGGTGATTAGTCTGTGGTCGGCTCTAACCAGGGAGGAGTTAACTATTAGTGAAGAACAACAGTCGCCCATGTTAGTAATGACCAGATCAAGGATGTTGTTACCTCTAGTGGGGGTAAGAATGAGCTGGTCCAGGGCATTTGAATTAATGAATTCCAGGAAACGTTGGGTAAGTGTACTGGTACAACAGTAGTTCAACCCAGTTAATGAAGGAATAGTTGAAGTTGCCCAGTATGAGCGTGTTAGTTTGGACCCTAATATTCTCCAATGTGCTTAGGAATGTGGAGTGCGAGTCTTGCGACACAGTTGGGGACCTATAGTAGGCTATGACCTGAATCGCTGTCTTAACCAATGTTAGTGGCACCTGAAGTATCTCTGATGCATTATGTTGGGCTACTAGTCTGGAGGTGTGCGCATCTTTTATGAATATGGAAACGCCACTGCCTTTGGAGCTTCGGTCCAAGTTCTGGGGACAAAAGGTGTGGAATGAGTTATAGCCTGGTAGTGCAGGGGTGCTTTCTGCTGCCTTGAACCAGGTCTCTGTTACAGCACAAATGTCAATGTTCTCCACTTGGAGTGCTTTGAGCGAGTGCATTTTCAGATTTTGACTTCTAGCGTTGAGAAGCATGACCCTCAGATCGTATTTGTTTGCAGCTGTTACACTGGGCATTTGGTCTTTGGAACACCGCCTAGAAAAAGGCACTATAGGGGTGGCAAATGCCTTGGCCAGTATCTGGAAGCCCAGAGGTGACAAATGCAGGCCATCTCTGGCAAGGCACTGAGGTCAGTTAATCATGTCATCCCAGACAGACAGATATTGGATCCCCTTAGAATGACAACCAGAAACTTAGCCAATTGTTGAAATCGATCATTTTCTGCTTGTGAAGTGGCATCATTCTTGGTGATGGTAGGATGCTGCTCAGGGCTAGGGTCATACCTGCCTGGGCTACATAATCCAAGAGCTCCTCCATGTCTCTTTTCCTGTAGTCCAGGGAGGTACATCTCAGGTCATTCACACCTACATGTACAATGACAGAGTCATTTGTACCTGTTGTTGAGGGATCCGAGTGCGTGCGTTATGTGGTGGATCATGGCACCTGGCAGGCAGCTGTTACTTTCTCCTTATTCAACCTAGTGAGTGGAACATCAGTGTGCCTCACTATCGAGTCACCTATGACTAGTGCGTTGGGCATGCTGTTCTGCCTTAGGGGCTTTGGTTGAATGGCACACTGCTTGGGAGAGTTGTCTGTCTCTTGATTAGTGTTGTGGTGATTGTGTTTCTGCCTCGGAGGTCCCTGCTGTGGGGTAGATTTTTATTAAGAGCCTCCGCAAAGGTGGGTGTGTGGTTTGTGTTTTTATGCGAAGGCAGTGCTGGTGTGTGTTCTGGAGGGCTGTGTGTTCTATGTGGTGTAGTGCAAGTGCTGACCTTCTCCTCTTGACCAGTTATTCTGGTCTTGGCTGGAGAGTGTGTCTTCCAATTTGGATATACAAGTGCATCTCTCACAAGGCTGAGTGATGGGAGGTAAGAAGAGAGGGTTGTCTGTGTACATGAGGCAGTTGGTACACTGCCTCAGGATGTCCAAGTTCAACAGGTTAACGGGAGAAAGCACAGGGAACTGACTTTTAGACATGCCTGGCTGGGTATTAAGTACTGGAGCAGTTTCCTTGTAGAACGTTTAGTGCTGATAGCACTTGTGTGCTACAATAATTGCTACAAGAAGTCTGGTCAAGTGCTAGACTGACAAGCTAGTAAAAGTGCATGAGAGGAAAGAACTAGCAGGGAAAACTTGGAAGAGCAGACTTTAGCACCGCTCAGAAGCTACAAACATGTCTCAGATGCAGCAAATCTGTATCTGGACTAGACTAGTTACAGGAAAGGTGGGAAACTAGCACAAATGCGGCCTTTTAAACCAGAAGTTGAGAGATGGAAAAAAAACTGCCCAATGGCCAATAAAACTACAATTTCTGGGCCAGAAACAATGTCTCTCATGATTGGTGGGCTACCTGGTGCTTACCACTCCCAATGATACCCTAAAAGGCTTCCTTTTGACACAAAGGCTTGGGGGGGGGGGGCTCAGAAGCTTACAAACAGTCCTGGATACAGCAGATCTGTATCGGAGCTAGACTACTTACAGGAAAGGCGGGAAACGAGCGCAAACATGGGCTTTTAAACCAGAAAGTTGAAAGAGATGGAAAAACTGTCCAAACAGACAATAAAACTACACTTTCTGGCCAGAAACCACTCCTCTTGTGGTAGATAGGCTACCTAGTGCTTACCATTCCCACTGACAAGCTAGAAGGCTTCCCTCTGACACACAAAGGCTTGGGGGGCTCACAATGTTACAAACAGTTCTACATGCAGCAAATCTGTATATGGACTAGACTAAATTACAGGAAAGGCAGAAAAGCTTAGAATTTTTTTTTACACTAGAACAGCACTAAATTCAAGTGAAATGCAAGCTAGCACACGAGTGTGTAGCAATATTAAAGCAAATAAAGCTTAAATAAATGCAATTTATTCAAACTGTATTCTGAGCTGAATTCAATTTTTGTTTTATTCAACTGTGAACAGTTAGAGCCAAAAATATACGTATCAGCTGAGAAGCACACTGAGAACACAAGGAGATTTTAGCAAAGTTTTTTTTGTAAAGTGGAAAGGGAGAAAGGAGAAACAGAAGATAATTCAAGGTTAAGGATCTAAGCGGGTTGGGCCTTCTCAAATGTTCTCTATGTATTTTGTAGAATGAGCTAATGACACTAGACTGGAATTGAGCTGGGATACAGCTGAACAGATAGGACTAGTAGTAGTGTCTGAAATCAAAATATGGATCTCACTGTACTCGGTTGAGTGAGCAAATGAGAGGGACCGAGGAGGAGTGTTCAAACACAGATTTACAGGAGGGGCGGGCAATTCCAAAGCCACCAAGATTAACATCAAAACAAGGACAGGGAGGGCAGGAGACTAACTGCAGAGAGACAGACAGACCACAGTATTCAGTGAAACAATTAAACAGAAAAATAAAACAACACCCTTTAAAAATGCAAGTTTGTACTTAACTGCAGCTTCTAATACAGTTGATTGTAGCCAGCGAAACCACTCAGATATTGAGAAAAGTGTAACCTGACAAGAACATGGAGTTGAAGAGGTACTTTCAATAATGAACACAATACAAAGTATTTTGTCTTCATTTCTGCTAATAAATCTATTTTAATATTTTACTGGCAGAAAGCAATACAAAAATCAAGCAACAGGGTTCAAATGAAGGTGTGCAAAAAATGATACATAGATTAATGACTGACAGCTAAAGGAAAATGACAAATTTTCTACAGCAAGTATTTTATTTTTAGCATTACTCATCCAGGTTTGCTGCAACACAGTTTACCCACATGTGGAAAAGTGAAGTATGCACAACAGTGTTTTAGATCAACAAAACTAAAGGTGAAGTAGAAAAGCTAAATAAACTAAGAATACCCCCCCCCCATGTTGCCTGCTGGATTGCCAAAGAGAAAGTACAGTTTTGTACCTACCATAAATGCAGATGTTAGAGTGCTAATACAGCTTCAGTCACAACAGATGGGTTTTCCTGCCGTCAGGCGGGTCCTCGGTCGGCCGAATTCCAAAGTCTAGGTCCGGCGTCGGATGTAGTCGCTTCTCCCCTGACGTCAGTGCGACAGAGGTATAAAAGAACCAGCCGACGCCATTTTCTTCAGTTTTTCTTGCCCCAGATGTCAGGTGCCCCCAGAAGGAAGGCAAAACAAATTTATGTAATAATACAATGCAATATAATCCAAAAAACAGTAGTTGCAAGCAAATACACCATAAAAGAATACCCCAATGAGGTTGTATGAGGAGGTGTTAGCCATTAGGCCTGTCCCAAGAGGGGAAGGAGGGAGGGAAACCTGGACTGCAGCTGTATTAGCACTCTAACATCTACATTTATGGTAGGTACAAAACTGTACTATGTTCATCGTGCATACAGCTGCAGTCATAACAGATGGGTAGAATCCCAAAGCTAATAAAGGGGTGGTAGGCACTAAGTGGAACTAGGAGGGGCCAAGATGCCCTGCAAGACTGCAGTGGCAAAGCCCACTCTAGATTTGGAGTATAATGGTAGGTGATGGTGCTTGGAGAAAGTATGTACAGAACTCCAAGTGGCTGCTTCCAAAATATCTTTGGTAGGAACCCCCCTGAGGAAAGCTGCAGGGGTAGCTGTGGCCCTTGTGGAGTGAGATCTAATGCCTGTAGGTACAGTGTCACCATGAAAAAAGAGTAACAAAAGCGTATGCAGTGGGCTATCCATTTTGAGATTGCCTGTTTGGAAATAGGCTTCCCTTGAGCATCTGTAGCATAGGACACAGAGTTGCTCTGATTTTCTGAAAGGCTTTGTTCTGTCCAAATAATAACGGAGCTGTCTGTGAATGCCCAAGGAATGTAGCAGTCTCTCCCCTTTGTTTTGTGGATTAGGGTAAAAGGTAGGTAAGTGGATAGCCTGATTCAAGGCTACCCTGGATACTACCTTTGGCATAAAGGATGGATTGGTTCGTAAGGAAACTCTGTCCTGATGGAAAATGATGAAAGGCTGCACAGCCATGAGGGCTTGTAGTTCCGAAACCCTGCATGCTGAGGTGATAGCCAGAAGGAAAGCTGTTTTCCATGACAAATATTGCAGTTCTGTTGAAGCAGCTGGCTCAAAAGGAGGCAGGGTCAGTTTTTCTAGAATGAAATTGAGGTCCCAAGCAGGTACTGGCTGCTTCCTTGGGGGTTTTATAGTCTTAGCCCCTCTGAGAAACTGTCTTAAGAGAGGGTGAGAGAATAAAGGAGGATCAGTGTTGTACTCTGCAGAAATGGCTGAGGCATGGATTTTGATGGAGGAGAATGAAAGTCCACTGCTTAGCATCTCAGCTAGGTACTGTAATATTTGAGGTAAATTCAGTATTCCAGGATTCTGACCCTTTTTCTGATTCCAGGCACAAAACAGTTTCCATTTTGCGGAGTAGGCTTTTCTAGTAGAAGGCCTTCTGGCCTCCAAAAGGACATCCTGCACTTCCTTGGAGAGTAGGGTCTGTTGTGAATTTAAGGAATCCTCCATGCGGCTAGATTGAGTGTTTTCAGCTGACTGAAGAGTTTTGAAGCTGTGCTGAGTCAGCAGAAGAGGCATTACAGGCAGGAACCATGGTGGGGAATGAGTCAGGCTCCTCAGGAGTGGGTACCAGTGTTGTCTTGGCCAGTCTGGAGCAATGAGAATCATCTTTGGTCTGTCTGCTCTGGCTTTTAATAGAACTTTGGGCAGCAGAGGAAGAAGTGGAAAGGCATAAACTAACTGTCAATGTTGTCCAACTAAAAGAGTGCATCCACTTTCCAGGCCTGTAGATGAAACTTCCATTCATGTGGATCTGTCATATTTCTGCTCAGGTTGTCTGCCAACGTGTTTTCCCTGCCTGGCAGGAACTGTGCTTGAAGTTGGATTTGTAATTCCAGAGCCATGTTCCAAAGAGACATGGCTAGCCTGCATAGGGGATATGAAGTGGTACATAAACTGGGAGGAACCCAATCACTGTGGTGTTGTCTGTCCTTATCAATAGCTGGCCTGGATGCAGTAGTTCTTTGAAAGCCATAATAGCATTTATTACTGTTAGCATTTCCTTTTGATTGATGTGTAGGTGCTTTTCTTTGTGACCATTTGCCCTGAATGCACCGATCTGTCATGTGCGCCCCCCAGGTGTAGTCCGAGGAGTCTGTTGTGATGACTTTATTTGCTTGAGGCTTGCAGAATGGGAGACCTATGTCTCTTTGGCATGCTTGAGCCCACCACAGAAATTCCTTTTGAAGACATGGAATCAGTGGTATAATTGTTTCCAAACTGTGGCTGTGTTGAGACCATAACTTTTTTAGGTACCATTGAAGTTTCCTCATATGCAGCTTTGCACATGGGATTAGAAGGATGCAAGATGCCATGAATCCCAGAGCCTGCAGGATTTTCCTTGCAGTCAGCCTGGTGAAGGTTGCCAGTTTTCTGTTTTCTGAAGTATTGAGTTAGTTGCCCTTGTTTCTCTGGCGTGAGGTAGGCCATCTGGGTGTTTGCATCCAAGCTGGCACCCAGGAAAATTATTGTTTGGGAGGGTATTAGTCTATTTCTTTTTGTTGACTGTGCATCCCAGAGAACTACATTATTACAAACGCCAGGTGTTCAAGAAGAATGTGTTTGCTGTCCGTTTGGATCAAGCAGTCGTCCAAACATGGGTATATTTGTATCCCTTGAAGTCTGCAGAAGGCAATTACTGATGCCAGGCATTTCGTGAACACTCTGGGTGCAGTAGTTAAGCCAAAGAGCAATGCAGAAAACTGATAATGGGTTGAACCTGCAAGAAATCTGAGGTATCTTCTGCAATCTTGTCTGATTGGGACATGCAGGTATGCCTCTTTGAGGTTCAATGTTACCAGCCAAGACTCCTTGCCCAGCATGGGAAGAAGCTGCTGTAATGTGAGCATCTTGAATTTTGGTACGAGTAAATATATGTTTAGGATGGATAGGTCCAAAATAGGCCTCCAATCTTTGCCCTTCCTTGGTACCAGGAATAGTCTGGAATAAAAACCTTGACCCTGTTCTTGTGCAGGTACCTCTTGAATAGCTTTCATGTCCATGAGATCTGAAATTTGTTTTTGTGCCTCTGCACTTTGTGTGGCAGGTTTGGCATGCCTCATTTTTGGAAGGGTGTGAAAGTGGAATCTGTAGCCTCTGTCTATAATGTCCAGGATCCATTTGTCTTTTGTGACAATATGCCAGTTTTTCGAAAATAATGCCAGTTTTCCGCCTAAAGGTGCTGCCATTTGAGCCTTGCTTGGCATGCAAAGGGGAAAGTCATTGGTTCTGCTTTCTGAATGGCTGTGAACTATCCTCACCCCCTCTTGGTGTAGGCGCTTGCCATTGTCTGCCTCTAAATGATCCTTGAGAGTGCCCTCTACCCCACGGGCGCCTGTATCTACCTCTGAGGTCTGTCCGTGGCTGGAAAGGACCAATTTTTTTGAAGGCCAATTTCTACTGAAACGTGGAGGTTGTACCTGTAGGAAATATTTTACTGTTTGCATTGATTTTGCCTTTTCCTCCATTTTAATACCTCCTCCGCTTTAACACCAAACAATACATCTTTTTGAAGAGGTGCATCTAGTAATTTAGCTTTGACATGATCTGGTAAGGTTTGCTCTTTGAGCCAAGCATGTCTACGTATGACTGATCCTGTAACAGCAGCTCTACATGAGGCCTCTAAAGCATCAAAACCACATTGCAAGGTATGTTTACCCACTTGCTCTGCACTACGCAACAAATCCTGCAACTCCTTCAAGTCTGTTTTTTCAGGTTGCGACATTTTGCTTTTCAACTGAGATAACAAAAACTGTTGATACTTTAACATATGGAACTGACAGTTTAATGCCCTCATGGTTAGGGTGGCCGAGGAGTATACCTTTTCCCCCCACCTTTCTAAAGCTCTGGAATCTCTCTGAAGGCAATGGATTTTTGGCAGTGGAGGCCTTAATTCCCTTGGGACCCTGTGAAATAGTTTCTCGGTCAGCCGCATGGCTTTTGTATAGGAATTGGTGTGAATCAGGAACCCGGTAATACCTGTCTGGCTTGACTGGAGCTGGAGGTAAAGAATCTGGGTTAAGGCTGGCCTCTGAATACACATCATCTAGTATGTCTAAGACAGGAGGTATAGCCAGAGGCCTGTGCTGAGGGAGCAAGAGGAAATCCCTGAGCCTTTTCTTGGAGTCTGAGTACTCTTGGCCTTCCCAGTGGAAGTGTTCCCTCAAGGTATGCAAGGTTTCCCCAAAAGAGTAATCCTCGGGGGGGGGGGGGGAGACTGAGGGAATGGACTCCTCTGCATCAGAATCTTCAAAAGGGGAGTATGAATGTTCCTGGTCCTCAGAATGTTCTGAGGTAATGGAGGCCTGGTCCGAGGAGGGGTATTCTTCCTCCACTCTGGGAGTTTTGTCCGAGGGGGGTTGAGAACCCCCTGATAAGAGTAATCAAATCCTCAGTCATTTTGAGCATCTGCTTTTTAGGCATGGGGCCTTGAGAGGGGCCCTGTGGAGCTGGTCTTTTAATATGCATGGCTGCTTTAGATTTAGTGAAAGCCTTAATGGAAAGGGAAGACCTGAAGACACCTTGAGAGGTGGCAGGCCTGTCTAAACTCTGAGTTTCCCCCGCCAGGAGTGGCTTCGGTATCTGTAGTCTGGGTGTGGGCCGAAGAGCCTGCGACCTCGGGCACAGAAGACACCGCTAATGAAGTGTCAACAGTAGTCAGGGGCTGCGTAGGTGCCTCGCTGAGAACTGGAGCACCTGTAGTCGGCTTTAGGGTGGTGTCGGTAGAAGTCACGGACCTCATATGTCGGTCCTTATCTTTGCGTCTTTTACTCAAAACTGGAGTCGAAGTATCCGACGACATAATGTAATTAAACTTTTTGCCAAAATAGTGTTGGGTGAACTCCGTCAGACACTTAGTGCATCTGCTGAATGTAGCACAAAAATGACAGGCCGAGACGCCGTGGTCTGGGCTTAAGCACGGAATGCAGAGAGAATGGAAACCCTTATGCGGTATTTGCTTCCCACATGAAATGCAATTATTAACTTTGTCTGACATCGGTCTGAGGCAAGAAAAGTTACCCCAACGGGGTACATAGCTTTCAAGAAGTCTTCGGTTGAGAAATATTCGTAATCTCAGGAGCTGGCCGACCGGCACTTGCCAACTGCTTCTGCTTCGGGCACCGCGCGGCAAGAAAGACTGAAGAAAATGGCGCCGGCTGGTTCTTTTATACCCCTGTTGCACTGACGTCAGGGAAGAAGCAACGACATCCGACGCCAGACCTAGACTTTGGAATTCGGCCGAGACGGCAGGAAAACCCATCTGTTATGACTGCAGGTGTATGCACGATGAAAATCAGTAACCAGCCAAGTCGCCCAATGATCTGTGCTGGGACCTTTCCTGTTTAGAATCTACTTTTTTGAAGAAAAAGCCAATACCAAATAGTTCTTAACTATGTTTTCTGACAACTGCAAGCCAGGAGCAGTCACTGAATCCCCAAATTACTTTGCTATCCTCCAGGAAGGCTGATCGTAAATTAATTAAAAAAAATAAATAAAACCTGGTGCCAAAATCATGGACTGAAAGTAAACACCAAAAAATGAATTACTGTATCTTTTGGGAAACCATCCACTGCAAGTAACTATTACATAGACAAAAAGAGAGAGGGTGAACTAAAACCAATAATTCCTCAAGGTATGGAGAAAACCAGGACAAAAATTGATATATCCAAGGATTTTTTATTACATAGACAATATACTCTTAAAAGCCGACCCATTTATATTCAGGATTTGGGAACTTTTGGACATTGTTAAAACAGACACATGGTCAAATGTTTAGGCCAAAGTCTTTCTATACTGCACAGCTTATAAACAAAAGGGATTGTGTTTAAAGATTGAGAGATGTCATTACTCCCTTTACTCGACCCTCATTAGGCCAATCATTGAATAAAATGTCACCTTTGGCACAAATCTGTCCAGACATGTGCAACAAATGAAACGCCCACAGATATCTTACGAAAAGGATACAAGGCTTAACATGACTTACATGAACAGACTCAAAGTCCTGTCACTATACTCTGTATCCTACAGACTTGTTAACAGCTGACCTGTGTCTGGCATACAAGGCATCCTCTGATCCATTACTGATGGATTTACTGCACAACAGCAAGCCAAGCAGAATCAGAAATACTCTAGGGATATAAACCTTCTGCATCAATAGAAAACTTTGAAGGACAGGTATATCTCAGAGAGAATAACGCTGTGTGGAACAGACTCGCCATTCACATAAAACAGAAGTTCATCCTTGTCCATATTCAAGCACAACTTAGATCAATGGATGGAAAACAAAGTTTATCCCAGAACTGCCCCTTTTTCTACTAATGGAAAGAGGTAGCTCCTAAAATGCTTCATCTCATGCATGGGTCCCATCAAATTATCCATTTTGGAATTTCTCCAAGTCTTTTGGGTTTCTAATACCATGATGGGAATTGACCCCATTCCTAAGCCAAAATACGATTAAAGTTCATGAAATTAGTATTATTTCAATCTTTGATGTCAGCCATAAGTGCTCTTCGCAGCGCCTGCAATGTGCCCAATAATGACTCATCCTGCAGTTCATATGGGGTTACATGTATTAGTAACATATCTAAACAAGACTGCAAATTATATATTTTTTTTAAGACCCATTGCTCCTACTACTATTGGAACTGTTTAGGTATCTTTCTTCCTCATCGCTCTCGTTACTGCCAGCAAATCCTGATATTTTGACCGTGTGTTTTGCTCTGTACGCAAGACACTGCAGTCACTGGGTGTTGCAATTTCAATGATCAATGCTACTTTTGTTTTCTTTTCATGGACCACTACATTTCTCTTCTGAAGTGTCAGTAACGGGTGATCCCATTTGATGTAGACTTAATTTTCTATTATGCTTTGTGGCTCATGTTTCCAGTGTTTTTCAGCCACTTCAATTCCATGTTTGCACAATCCCCAGTGCAACATTCTTGTCACATTATGCCTTAGGTATACAGTCCTTCTACCATTAGTATATCACAACCAGCAACAAGGTGTGCAACTTTTTCCAGTTCTAAACCTACATCTGTCTGTTTCTCCCACATGTTCCATGGAATTTGTAAACCGTGTACACAGCCCACTATCTTGGGCCACCAATATTAATATTTCATCCGTTGGTTTGAATTCACCTCTTCATAATCATTCCTGGTTCGATCCTGATCAACATGAGGTTCTTCCAGAACTTTTCTATACTTGCAACTACATTTATGCATTTTCCACATTTCTTGCCTTCTTTTCTGGTCCTTCACCTTATATTCTTTCTTTTGGCACATTCAGTTGCTGCCTGATTTTTTTTTTTTTTTTTTTAATTACTTCTGGTTTGATTTCCATTCCTGCTAGATTAAGCAGAGAAGTAGTGTTAGATTTTATTCTCAGGTTTTAAAATTTGCAGATTTACAGTATGCTCTCCGTTATTTTCATTAAGGGTAATATACAATTAATGAACCATGGGACTGCCAAGGCCAATCCATAACCAAATGGGCCATGTTATTTTAGAGCATAACAAGGGAAATTGGGCTTAAAATGGCCTGCACGGGCAAGCTAGCCTATTACTTACCTATAATATAGTACATCACCATGCTTATTCAGCAGATATGAACCATTAAAGTAGACAAAATACACCACTGATGTAGTCTCTATCACAGCTGTAGACATACAGTTTACAAGTCAGATTATGAAAAATATATTTCATCATTAAAACAATTTCATTAAGAGAACAAGGCAAACATTCATTCTGAAGCGGACATCCAGATAGGGAATTACTACCAATTTTGTCCGACTAGTATTATTACAGAGTTGCTGCCACTTGTTTATAAAAACATACAGAGAAGGAAGCATAAGATCTGCTGTTACTACAACTCATGGAATAAGATGCATTAGATGGAATGTTAGCACCAGCACAGCTGGCCAGGTGTGCACAGATTTTTTTTTTTTAAATGGACATTAAAATTCAAGAGTAAATAACGTTTCAGAAAATTATTTTCCAATCAACAGCTCTCAATACATAACTGTTCCTACACAGGAATAACAGTTAACGTTCCTGAGACTGCGAAACGAACAAGTTAGACGCAGCTTTAACTACTGTAATTAACAGGTTCTGAAATCTAGTGTCCGATTTTACAATACCAAGTTTCACTGAATTGTAAAATTTTCCTAAGTATTTCTTAGACAGAACAGTCTACTTTGCCTTACCAAGGAAAAGGATGAACAAACTATTTACAGGATGCCAGCAACAATGACACTCTCTATACAATGGGAAATTTAGGTGGTTTACCTACACCCATTTGTGGGAACTGGATAGCTTACGCTCCTTCCTCATTAGAATCTCTGAAACAGACTGTCTATAAACTTTTCATAATCAAACATGTGAATTGTTAGACCGCTACAGTGGAGAGAGAATATATGCCTTGTTCCCTACTATGCCAAATAAGTTGTGGTTCTTATCCAAATCTGCTTTGCACCTCTACCTAGTATTGCTACAACATGGTCTATGCAGTCTTAAGTTTCCAATTTCGTATTAAACATCCTACAAGATGACTTTCAAAAACAACCTAATTAGCCAGCAAATACACGCATCTTACAGCACATTATGAAAACTGCCACGCAGAACCTAAAGTTGCAGTAAGGCTTAGTCTTGCAGTAACGTCAACAGGCAGAAAATGTGACATGCTTTAGTGGCCTTAGAATCAAATGTTTTGCACTTCCAGTGGCACATGGGCTGTAAGATAATGCGGACTTGTTCTAGTTATTTGGGCTGGTAGTGAATCTGAAGCATATAGGAGTTGGGGGGGGGGGGGTTCATGATTTAGAACATACACAGCCACAGAAGACAAAGTTGGATGGTAGTATACTCTGAATGCATAACTATGTAAATTGACCGAGTTTATGCCAAAGACTAGGTCACTTGGATATGCTGATTTCTACTCCGAACAAAATTCATTCAATAAAGCAAATAAATGTTATTAGGAGCACTTCTTCCCCTTTATCATGATCTTCCATTTACAGTGTGTTTATGAAATCCTTTATCTTTGCAATATCCTTTTTTTAAAAAAATCAAGAGCACATTCATAGTTACCTTAACTTTTCTTGCATTTCTGTTTTAAACTACATTTGTACAATGTAAATCTCAAGAGATGGACCATTCAAATGGGGAAGAAGAAAAAAATGAGTATATATACAATTCATTAAAATAAAAAGAAAAACATGAATTCATTGGGATGTCACTCATTTGACATCTTGTCAACAGTCGTGCTTGACGATATTCATCGGAATGCCCCATCAGTGCATGCCAAGAATGAACCGCTGAAAGATTTATTCTGCCAGTTTTATGTTCATGACAAGTACTAATATGTATAATTTTTTTTTATACCTGCACATTATTTGACAAATCTAGTGTGAAGGTTTCAAAAATGGTGGCTTTTACATTTCATAAAAATAAACTCATTTCTCACATAGAACTGACCTATTTTGAGACATCTACCTTTCACCTCTAATGAGGGCAAGTTGTGGACAAACAAGTCTATGGACTGACTACAGTGTTTAGTTATGACAAAAGGACACCAAGCTTATCACCACTGGAAAAGCATTAGGTGAATTCTGCCATTGTCTACTGGCAAGTCAGACTGCATGGTCTCATGATGAGAATTTTGTTTGTGTGGGGGAGGCAAGGGTTCATGTCAGTATCACTTGGCCCAGAATTAGCACAGCCAACTGCCTTAGTTACTGAAATCTAGCAGTAAAGACTCACAGGCATTAGAAAACATTAAGAGTTTATGGCACATGGCAGTGGGATACAACAGATTGTCACAGCTTCTACAAGAATAGAGAGACTGCAAACCCCAACCCCACTCCATGTAAGAATGGTGGAGCAAATGGGTCATTATTCCTTCCCATCCCTCCCTGCATAGCTCTTCAGGCACCATTAATCAAATTTGAGATGGCTTGGTAACAGAGCGGAGGACTGTAGCAAGTCTTCCTATACTCTTGAACCAGAAAGAGGCATTGCTAGTCAGACCCCCATCAAAATAAAGCTTTGGTAGTAAGTAAACACTGAACAAAACAATTTTAATGGCTGTACTGTTAATGCAAGAACTTGGAAATATGACTGGCTAGCATCAAGTCACTTGGAATAGTACCTTATTCCATCACACAGGCATGGCGCAGCAGACAAGTGCTTTAATTACCCACTTAAATATTTTAGGTTGGACGGGGGAAACAGGACAGCTTCCTTTCCTCACAAGGAAGAACTATGCTGATGACCTTCATGCTGTTCCTATGAATCCCTACAGGCCATCCAAATGGGTCATCCCTGTCAACAAGACAGATTAGCCAACAAAAGGCTAAGGACAGCAAATTCTCTAGGTTACTAAAGATGCCATATTACATGATTCATAGTTTCATAGTTTAGTACTAGGCTATCTGCCCTGGGGCATTTGTAAGCCTAGCCATACCCCACAAAATGGTACAAAAATGTACAGAATAGATTTAGAATACTGTGCCTCTGTCTAGTAGTGACACAGTGAAGGTCCCCTTATATAATAAAATTAGTTTACTGTGCCCCTGTCTAGTAGTGGCACAGATGTGACCCCTGGGGTAAACTTACGATCTCCCATTCACTCATCAAGATTTCTCTTGAAGAGAGTCAGTGAGGGGCTCTGCCTAACATGAACTGGGATCTTGTTCCAGAGCATGGGAAGCCTCTGGGTTATGAATCTATCCCTCCAGCATGTCCTATTCATACTTGTGCCGAAGTTTAAGTCTTTAGCTCTCGTGGTTCTGATGGATTTGGATTTTTTGAGGGGGAGCATGTCCATCAGTTCCTGATTGGACATGGCCTTGTACGTCAGGCAGAGATCACCTCTGAACAGGCGGTATGCTACTGAATAGAGCTGGAGTTTCTTTAGTCTGGCAGAATAAGACATATGTTGGAGACCCTTGATCCTCCTGGTGAGGTACTTTTGTGGTCTCTCCAGCTGTTGCAAATGCCGGGTGAGGTACATACCAAATGGGGCATTGTACTCAATCATGGGTCTGATGAGGGAGGAGTATAGGGGTACAACGACATCCTTGGATCTGGATGTGAATCCCTTCATGATAAGGTATGCAAGGTAGAATGTTTTTCTAACCACTTTAGCAATGTGGGTGTCAAATGAGAGGTCGCTGTCGACTTGGGTCCCATCTCAGATTACTTTTTCAGTACTCAGTGGATAGTTGTCTATGTGATAATTTGTGGGTACTTTGTTTTTCCCCACAGGGGATGACTATACATTTTTTGGCATTTAGTTTAAGGCCATGACTCCGGCACCAGTTGTCCGTTTCTGTGAGGCCTTTTTGTAGGATGTATGTGTCCGCTGGTGCATCGACTATGGCGCCCAGTTTGCAGTCGTCAGCCACAACCCTCCCATGTTTGCTTTAACATCTGAGAAATAAATGCTGAACAAGAGGGGTCCCAGGACAGATCCCTGTGGGACATCACTTGTGACTGGCTTTGAGTCTGACATTGCTCCAGCGATTTTATCTTTATGGGTTCTGTCCTTTAGCCAGTTTGCAACCCATCTAGTGGCCTAAGGGTTTACATTTAAGCTGTTGAGCTTATCTATGATGCCTGAGTGGGGTATTGTGTTGAAGGCCTTAGCCAAGTCCAGGTAGGCTGTATGGACTGCTTTGCCCTCATCAATGGCTCTAGTGACAGTTTCGAAAAAGTCAACCAGGTTCAAAAGGCAGGATCTGCCCTTTACAAAGCCGAACTGGGTGGGGTCAAGTGTCTGTAGGTCCCCAATGTCTCTGTTTATGAGTTCCATAATGATTCTTTCCATAGCTTTGCAGACCAGGCTGGTTAAGCTTATGGGGCGGTAGTTCCCAGGGTCTGTAGAGGTACCCCCTTTGTGGAGTGGGACCACTGTTGCTGTACGCCAGTGTTCAGGTACATATCCTGTAGTAAGGCTAAGGTTAAATATCATTTTTATCTGCGGGTTTAGTTCCTCTGAGTTCACGTAGCACGCAACCCAGGATACTGTCAGGTCCCATTGATGCTGTGTTTTTTAGCTTTGCTGAGGGCGGCTCTCACCTGGACATCTGAGATGACAGGGAGATTACATTCAGCTGGGATAAGTATTTCTTCTTTTGGGGGGTGAGGGAGGGGAGAAATTTGCACTGAACCGGTCGGCCAGAATGTTGGCAATATCTGCGGGGGGGTTCAGTGTATTTTTTGTTGTGAACTCTGAGCATATCTGAGGGTTTCCACCCAGGTTTCTAACCTAGCTGAAGGCGGCTTTGTGGTTATCTTTAGTGTCCTTAGCGATTTTTCTCTCAAAGTTGGCTTTGGATGTTTTTATGAGAGAACGTAGTTTTCTGCTAGTGTTTATCAGAGATGTCTTCCCTTTGTGGGATTTTGCTCTGTCGTGCAGTAGCTTCCTTCTTTTGTTATACATTTTGTTAATGGCAGAGGTCCACCAGACAAGACGCTTGCCTTTGGTGGAGAGGGACTTGGATTTATTCGGGATTGCATGATCCATGCATTCTTGGAGATATCAATAGAAAACATTTGTGAAGGATTCTGCATTGTGGGATGTGGTATCCACTGGGCCAGTGGGCTTAAAGGATACCATCTCAGTCTTAAGAAGAGTGAAGTCTGCTTTTGAGTAGTTTTTCACTGTGGTCTTTTGTGCTGGGGGTGGAGGTGGTATATGTTTATCCAGGGTGATTAGTTTGTGGTCAGATCTCACTAGTGAGGGGTATACCTCCAGGGTGAAGCATTTTGTCCCCACGTTTGTGATGATCAGGTCTAGTATATCATCTCCCCTAGTGGGAGAGGTGACTAGTTGTTCAAGTGCATTTGAATTTATGAATTCCAGGAACCTTTGGGCTAGGGTGTTAAGGCTAGAATAATGTACTCAATCTATGTTAGGGTAGTTGAAGTCTCCCAGTATGATGGTATTTTGTGATACATTCATATCCTCCAATGTCTTCAAGAAGGCTGAGTGGGGTTCCTGAGATTGGGAGGGTGGTCTGTAACATGCTACCAGTTGTATAGCAGTTTTGCCTATGGTTAGTTGCACCTGTATGGTCTCCGATGCTTCATGTGTTGCTACTAACCTGGAGGTGTGGGTGTCCTTGATGAATATGGACACTCCCCCTCACTTTGTGGTTCGGCCCGGGTTTTGGGGCCGAAAAGCATGATACGAAGTATAGCCTGGTAGCGCTGGGGTGCTCTCAGGAGCCTTGAACCAGGTTTCAGTTACTGCACAGACGTCGATGTTCTCCATACTGAGGAGTGCATAGAGTGCCTGCATCTTGAGATTTACACTTATGGCGTTGAGCAGCATTACCCTTAGTTTTTTTCCTTTTTTTGTTTTATAAGGAGGTGGGTTTGTCTTTTGAGCCTTGCCTAAAAAAGGCACTATGGGGGTGGCAAGAGCCTTAGCCAATATCCGGAAGCCCAGTGGTGACAGGTGCAAGCCGTCCCTTGCGAAGCAGCGTGGCTTGTCCAACATGTCATCCCAGGCAAACATTGGATCCCCTTAGAATGACACCAGTACTTGAGCCAATTATTAAAGCTGATCATCTTGTCTTTGTATTGTGGCATCATTCTTGGTGAGTGCATACCAGCCTGGGCTACATAATCAGAGAGCTCCTCTAGGTCTCTTTTCATGTAGTCCAGGGAGGTACGTCTCAGGTCATTCACGCCAGCATGGACAATGACGGAGTCATATTTGTACTTGCTTTGGAGTGACCTGAGTGCATGTGTTGTGGCGGATCCTAGCTCCCGATAGGCAGCTCAGTCACCCTCTCCTTGTTCAGCCTGGTAAGTGGGACATCAGTGTGTCTGACTATAGAGTCACCTATTACTAGTGTATCAGGCATGGTGTTTGGCCTTAAGGGCTGTGATTGAGTGACACACTGATTTACTGAAGTACGTGTTGCATGCGTTTTGTTTTGAGGTGGTGGATTTTTGGATGTCTGCTTTGGGAGCATAATAAGTTTTTTTATTAGAGCCTCCGAGTATGTCTTTGTGTTTGGTTTGCAGTTGTGGTAGGTCTATGTGGGACGGGGTTTGTTGTGTGTCTGGTTACCATCTCCTCCTGTCTTGTCATGCCAGCCCTGAGTCGAGAGAGTTCAGCCTCCAGTTTGGCTATATAGTTGCATCTCTCACATACATGTGTTTGTTGGGAGGAGGAGAGGGTTGTCTGTGTACATGAGACAATTGTAGCACTGTCTCAAGATACCCAGATTAACCAGCTGAACTGAGAGGACGCCAGTAATCTACCACTCTACATACAACAGTATAAGGGAGTGCTGTGCCTTTAAGGAAAGTAGATATTCACAGGGGTGGTAGGTGGATGTAGTGCTTACTTAGTATGAGAGTGCTTACTTAGTAGAGAAGTTTTGAGAACAAGTGCTAGGCTTATAATATAGCGAGTAGTCTGATTATACTAAGAGTAGAGCTTCCTTAAGGGAAAATTTGAAAAGCAGACTTGGCGGAGCCAGAAGTTTAACCGGCGCTGCGCTATGCGCACAATCGTGCAAAGCCGCGCAAGCGCGGACTTTAAACAGGGAACTTCAAGAGAGCTAGAAATGGTCCAAAACAACCAAGTACTACAGCTCTTGTACTGAGGTCACTTCCTACAGGGACAGGTGGGCTGCTCAAGGCTCCCCACTCCCACTGGTGAGCAAGGAAACTTCCTTCTATCCAAGTAAGATAATGGACAACACAGGAACTACACCACAGCCCAGAATACAGCAAAGCCTGTAAACGGGTCTAAACTAGTCGAGGAGAGGCAGGAAACCCAGGATTATTTTTTTGTTTTTTTTTTGTTTTTAGATAGAAACACACAGAAAATGCAGAAACAGCAATAAATCCGTTACACGGGGTAGCACACTTTAGTGGGCAGCCTCAACAGTTAAACAAACAAACTTTAGATCAAATTTGACTAAAATGCAACTAAGTGCAGATATTAAATAATGCAGCAAACAGCTAAAAAACAGTTTAATCTTGTTTAGGGTAAGCTAGAGAAGGTATTTCAAGTAAAAAAACAGCAAAGATACTTAAATCCAGAAAGTAGTCGCTTTTCAGAGTTCTTTGTAGCTAGGACCACTCTGCAGGATTGACGTATCTAATCTAAAAACTCATGCCACTGAAGGAAACATTTAAAAATTTTAAAGTCTGAAACAGAAGCCTACAAAATTTAACCACCCAGGAAGATGCATTTTTCAAAACAAGTCCTAGAAAACTACTCAGTGGTTCTGGATGAAAACTTCACTGACAGCAGAAAGTTGCCAGTCAAATAATCTGGAGAATTACATGTAGTAAAAACAGAACTCTCTCCTTAATATGGTCTTGTTCCAGGATCTTGCTCAGGTGAGGGATGTAGACAAACTTCTTTCCCATTAAGTGCATCACTGCCAACTGCCTACTATCAAGTTCACTAAATTCATTTAGAAATAAAAGATAACCACCATAAAAAGCTCACCAAGAATCAGAAGCTTTACAGTCTCCTGTGGTCAGTGAATAAACTGACCACACTGCTTAACCGAAATACCTCCTACAGGTTAAAGTTCTTAAATAGCAAAATGCCAGAATATAAAAAAGATGCACCTACTTTCTGGTACTACTGCTGGCACAAACTGCACTACTAAATCTCGACTGCTGAAGGAAATGACAACAGAAATTCTGTCTAGAAGCAGCTCAGTTTGACAATACAGATTACACACAGGAAGTTACAAAGTTAAGCTTCTCAAGTTAATTTTAACTGACAAAGTGCTCAAAATAGTTCTTTTCAACTGTAATCTGTTTTCTAAATATGGCATTACAGATTTTTCCCCCAATTAAGGCATGCTGCTTAACACCTGACATTTCCTCAAAGGGGAGGGTGTTGCTGCAGGAAAAACAGGCCTGTAACAAACTGGCAAAAAGGGAACAGAAAATCCAAGTTGTATTGTCTTGAGTCTTGCTTGAAAATCTTGTGCTTAGTTTTAGATGCTCCTTGCAGTAACATCAAGGAGCTGGCATTTGGCAAAAGTGTTACAGGTGTCACTTGAAACCAGAGTTTAAGCTTAAATTTGCAAATCAAAACATTTACAAATTCTTTAAACACAGATGCAGAGAGTAAATACACCTGAAAAGGGGAAAGAAGAGTAAGAGTATTCAATATGTATTAGTGAGACTCTGGCACAGAAGGATAAAGCCCTTACTGCAACCAAGACAAGCAGTGTTCAAATAGCAACACGGTCACTGGAGAAGTTGCAGGGGAGTGGGAGTGAGCAGCAGGCTTCAGCTTGCTCATCCTCAGGGAGGGAAGCAGTCTAGACTCAATGCAGTAAAGCAGCGTTACGAGCATGGTGAGCTCTGTCCTTCGTAAGCGTCAGGCCACTTATTCAGGAGGCAGCTTTCACAGTTGTAGCAGGAGTTAGGGTGCACACTCTAGCAGCAGCAGGATGCTGCTCTAGCATCTTTTCACTGGCCCTGGATGCAAGTCAGGTTGAGCATGGGGGAGGCTAAGAAGGGTCTGGTTGAACCGGTGAACGAGAATAGCTGGTAGCAGCTAATGGTTAGCTGCAGGAAAGAAACATTTGGTATGTATGGGATAAAACCCAGAAACTAGAATCATCACTTAATACAAAGCTATAAGGATCAAATTAAAGCAATGGAAATAGTCAAGCAAACAATATGACTAGTGGGATCTCCTGTAATGTTATCACAATCTGATGGGAAAGACATTGGTTATGTACTCACCATAACTTAGCATCTGCGTTGTCCATTTTCATTCTTCCTCACCAATGGGTTTGGATCAGATGCCTGGATCCGACTCGGCCGTATACACTAGACTTTGGATCCAGCTCTCGAGCTCCACCCTCTACTCATAATGCTCCATACCATTCCACCTCATATCAAGTTTGCTGCACAATCTCCCATTTTATAACAGAAATGGGCAGGAGACAGGGCTCAAACAAGGAACTGAAGTTCCAACACAGTAACAGGTACTTCCAGGAGTGACAAGGGTTGGAGATAGGAGGGAAGGTGAGAGAATGAAAGTGGACAACAAAGATGCCCAATAGGGCACCCAACCCACAGACATTGCCAACATCCTAGCTGACAGGTTCAGTGCAAACGTCCCCCCCCCCCTCCCCACCAAAAGGGCAAATATCTATCCCAGCAGAGTGCTGCCCCCCTGACATCTCAGATGCTCAGGTAAGAGCCACCCTCTCCAAAGCAAAAAACACAGCATCAATGGGGCCAGACGGTGTCCTGGGCTACGTCCTACATGAACTCCAAGAAGAGCTAAACCCAAACATAAAACTACTGTTCAATCTCAGCCTTACTACAGGATATGTGCCCCAAGAGTGGCGTACAGCAACAGTGGTCCCTCTCCATAAAGGTGGTGCCTCAACGGATCCTGGAAACTATCGCCCCATAAGCCGGACTAGCTTGGTCTGCAAAGCTATGGAAAGGATCATCATGGACCTCATAAATAAAGATACTGGGGACCTACAGGCACTGGATCCTACCCAGTTCGGCTTTGTTAAGGGCAGATCCTGCCTCTTAAACCTGGTTGATTTCTTTGAAACAGTCACCAAGGCCATTGACGAGGGGAAGGTGGTCCACACAGCCTACCTGGACCTCGCAAAAGCCTTTGATACAATACCCCACTCGGGCATTATAGATAAGCTCACCAGCTTAAATATAAACCCCTATGTCACTAAATGGATTGCAAACTGGCTCAAGGACAGAACCCACATGGTTAGAATTGCTGGAGCCATGTCAGACTCCAAACCAGTTACAAGTGGTGTCCCACAAGGCTCAGTCCTGGGACCTCTCTTGTTCGGTGTGTATATATATATATATATATATATATATATATATATATATATATATATATATATATATATATATATATATATATATATCTCGGAGGTACAGGCAAACACGGAAGGACTGTGGCTGACCAAGTTCACAGATGACTGCAAACTGGGCACCATAATAGACTCTCCAGCCGACACAAGCATCCTCCAAAAGGGCCTCAGAAACAGACAACTGGTGCCAGAGCCATGGCCTCAAGCTAAATGTCAAAGTTTATAGTGATCCCCTTTGGCAAAAACAAAGTGCCCACAAATTACCACATAGGTGGTAATCCATTAAGTACAGTGGTAATCCATTAAGTACAGAAGTAGTAATTCGGGACCTGGGGACCCAAGTTGATAGCAATCTCTCATTTGACAACCACGTGGCCAAAGTGGTTAGAAAAACATTTTATATAGCCCACCTAACCATGAAGGGATTCACATCTATATCAGGGGAGGTCATCGTGCCTCTTTACTCATCCCTCATCAAGCCCATAATTGAGTACAATGCCCCTTTTGGGATGTACCTTACCAAACACCTGCAGCAACTGGAAAGACCCCAAAAGTACCTCACCAAGAGGATCAAAGGGCTCAAACAGATGCCATATGCTGCCCAGTTAAAGAAACTCCAGCTCTACTCAGTGGCATACTGCCTGTTCAGAGGCAATCTGTGCCCGACGTATAAAGCCATGTCCAACCCGGAATTAATGGACATGCTGCACCTCAGAAAATCCAAATCCCATCGAGCTACACGCTCGAGAGACTTGAACCTCAGCACTGAAATAAATAGGACATGCTGGAGGGACATATTCATAACCCAGAGGCTCCCTTCACTCTGGAATAAAATCCCAGTCCAGGTTAGGCAGAGTCCCTCATTGACTCTCTTAAAGAGGAATCTTGATGAGTGGATGGGAGATTGTAGGTTTACCCTGGGTATCACTTCTGTGTCACTGTTACAGAGGCACAGTATACTAACCTCGAAAAAGGGCATAGCAAAATAAATTTAAAATGGGTGGCAAAAGCCAAACACATTCTGGCTAGGCTTATAAATGCCCTAGGGCAGATAGTCTAGTATGAACCTATGAACCTATTCTCACCTATGTAAGAAAATCTGACCTGGAGAAACTTGAGTCGTGTTACAACAAAATCGCCAAGTTTGCAAAAAATTCCCTCAGAGCACACCATTCTGTACCTCTTAGGTTAATAACTGTGGGAGCTCAAGCCACTGAAGTTGCCTACCACCAACTTGTCATAGCTTTTATCAAAAAAAATTCAAAAAAGAACCCAGCCCTTAGGGAACTACTGACCAACTACATTCCAAATCGACCACTCCACTCTGCCAACAAATCACTTTCTACCTCCACAGCCAACACAGCAGGTAATGCTTATTTTCTCACAGAAAAGCAAAAAGATGGGATAACCTCCCTCCTTCGGTGACTTCTGCACACAATACCAAACAATTCAAACTCCCTTAAGGGTCATCTTATTAGCTCTTGGCTATGTCCATGTGTTACTTAATCCTAATGTATGCTACCACCCTCTCTCCTATCCCAATTATCAGACCCTCGGTAAAAATGGAAGTAACAAATGGTATTGACATTTGGAAATGTTGTTGTGATCTCTATCTGTATATTTTGATGACTAACAATGTTCACTTGTATAAATTGATATGATCTTTCTTTGCATACTGTTCTATTATGCACAAAATACTGCTCAATAAAGTCTTTACTTTACATTCTGTATTATCGTCTGTTGTATTAAGTCGAGCTTTTCTCCCCGGGCTTCCGCTGTAAATGGACTTTGTCCAGTCGGACCATCCCAGTTAAATGTAAAATAAAAAAAAAAAATAATAAGATACATCTGACGTTATCCTTTTCATTCTTCCTCACTGATGGGACAGAGTCCCCAGCTACATAACCCTCAGGAGGCCCTCATGGAAGGACCCGCTGGAGCACTGTCGAACCAGAAGTAGTTCTGCATCTAAAAAAGTCTAATTTGTAATAAGCAACAAAGGTACGAGTCTTTGACCAAGAAGATGCAGCACAAATGTCATCAATGGAGGTTCCAGACCAAAAAGCAGATGAAGCAGCCATGGACAGTAGAAAGAGCTTGAGGAGGTTGTGACAAATTTAGTCTTTTGAGAATAAATCCATGAAATGCAATCAGTAATCCACTTGGCTAGATTAGCTTCAGATATTGCCTGACCCAAACAATTTGGGGAAAAGAATACAAAAAGCTGATCAGACTTGATGCTCTGTGAAGATAAAAACATGCACATCAAGATGATGGGATCCAGGAGAGGACGGAGCTGGCAGGCCCTCCATCTGGATCAGAGTCCTGAGAAATTTTTGCATCATCCGAACCACTTCTGCCTCCGACACGCTCCTAGAAGACCTGGAATTCTCTGTGGATGAGGGTCTGGAGCGTTTCTTCAGAGTCTGGAAGATTTAGCTGGACAAGAAATGAGATACTGGCTTAATGCTGTACTCAGAGTGTGAGCAGAGCCAGATCTAGGATCGGAGGTTTTGGGATCCAAAGAGAAGGAAGAAGTGGAGAAATTATCGGCGCAGACACTGCAGGATCAGAGACACGTTAGGTTCCAAAGAAAGGCTCCTGGGTTTGGGATCCGAAACTGTCAGACCCCAAATTTTTCAGATCTTCTGCAACAGCTCCAAAGAAGCCTGAGAACACTTCAGTGGAGACCTCTTTTTGGTTTCTGAAGAAACAAACTTTTTTGATTTGGTGGTGGGGTTGAACCCTAGAAGAAGCAGGCAAAAGAATAAACTTATTGCACCAGTCACAGCTAATGCTCTGGAATTAAAGGTAGAGTATACCAAACAGGCTGTATTGATGTGATCAGGTCATAACACACCTCTTTTGGGCATCTGAAGTGGGATCTTATGCCCACAATACATGCATTTCTGAACCCTGTCAGTTTCAGATACACAGCAAACTACAAAATACCAACAGGAGTAGCCACACAAGAAACAACCCCAAATAAATATAATACCAACTATGGTATGACAACTACCTAAAAAGGCTAGAAATTTGTACCAACAAAGGTATAGGACATACACTACAGAAGTAGACGGATAAAAGATATTAAAATCCTATTCACACTAACTCCCAATGTCCAGCAAATGCTAAGAGGGAGGGAAAAAAAGAGAAAAAGGAAACAAAGAAAGACTATCCAAAACTGGAACTCAAATGACTTGCAGCTCAAGAACAGAACTTGCATCTAACTACAATGGTGGCAAATGAGATCTGGGGTGCTGGGGATGATACCGAGCATTACGGGTAGAGGGAGAACCGCAAGAACTGGATCCGAAGTCTAGTGCATGCGGCA